>NC_081349.1:66299903-66305327 GCF_029784015.1 Lycium ferocissimum
TTTCCCAAAATTTCCCAAACTTATAATGCCTTTTTTGCCCTCGAGTCAACTCGTAAAACGTTTCCTTAAATCGTCCTTTTGGAGGGCTTATGTCCATATTTGGCTTATGGGTCTTTGCAGGACTTGCTCAACTTTTCATGTACTACTTGTATCACTTATAATATATCCTTTACAAATTTCAACATGTGGGCCCCACCTTAACTCATGGTTTGAGGGCTATCATCGAGGATCATGTTAACCGATTTACTCCGTACACTTTCTCCAAATGTCATATATATGTTCTTATGCTCAGATAACATAATCTTCACCCATAATCCTTGTGTAACTCTGCTCTCCCCTGAGCTCATACTAAGCCGTCCACAGTCTTGATAACGCGAAATTTTTCAAGGTGTAGCAGAAGTTTCTGTAGGATTCCCGAGAACTTAACATTCGAGGACGAATGTTTTTAAAGGGGGGAAGAATGTTACACCTCCCGTTTTATTGCAAGGAGATTTTTGGCTTATTGGTGGTGTGTTCATTCGGTTCGGTAATCCACACCAGAGATTTGGACATGGGGTATTTTACTTTGTATGTGTACAGGAGTATAAGTATGCATTTTTGACATTACGAGGGAATTAGAAGTGAAACGAATCGAATCGGAGCAAAACGGAGCAGTTCAGAAAAATTGCTGAAACCGGTCGGGCATCGACGGCCCCAGGACGGACCGTCGACACATTGACGTGGCCGTCGTACGGCACCCATCGATGAGGTTCTGCAATCAGACATTTCAGGCATCAATTTGACGGGGCATGTTGACGGACCGTCGACACGTCGATGACCGTCGACCCTGCTCGTCGACCCGCGGATCTAGAACATTCCAGCCTTGGTTATAAATATAAGATCCCACGTTTTTATTTCATTATTTTCCCAAAAAATAAAAAAACAAATCCTATATCTCTCTAGAACCCTCTAAAACCCTCCCTCTATTTCTACTACAAATCTATACCAAGAAACCAAAAATCAAAAGCAAGATTAAGAGATTCATATACTAAGAAGCCTGTTAGGGTTTGTGAAGAGTAAGAATTTCTTTGGTATACAAGTGGGAGATTTCATTCTAATGGAGTATAATTGACTCAAGGCTTATTCCTAATTGATTAAGGTGACTTTTATGTTTATTTCATGTTATTAAAAGTATTGAGAGGTTAAAAGACTCGGATTATGGAAGGGAGGAGAATATGGAGTGCAAATATGAAATTAGTAATATTCTTGAATCATAATTCTTGATATGTAATGAGTATAACCTTGCTATGAATAGTATTAAAGATGTTATAGAGGCCTTGTATGAGGGCGGATACGGTATGGTGCCATAGCTAGAGTTATGAAGGGTTTTGATAGGGAATGTTGAGGATTTAATAATGTCTAGCTTGATGAAGCTATTGATTATAATATTGTGGGTGTTGTTATTGATGTTGGGAGTTGCTTATTACGTGGAAGAAGTCATCGCAATAAAGGAGATGTTACCCAATTTTCATTAGCTCTAGCTTAAGCTTAAGTATGTTTTCGATTATCTAATTTTAATACGAACTCTCTTGAATGTAGAAACGTGAATATTGGAGGGAAGCGTTCAAGTGATAAAGTTAGCAAAACGTAGAGGTATGTAAGGCTAGTTCCTTATTTTCTAAGGGATGATTCCTATGACATGACTTCCTTTATTATTCCATGGCCTTCTTACATTCAAAAAAAAATGAGTCGATGTTTATAAAGAGCTTCCTATGAGATAAAGATAAGAGATATGACATGAGCATGATAACGATAATGATGGTCTAAGCCTAGAGAGATCAAAAGCTTATGATATGACATTTCCACGAAGCTAATGTTCCTTGTACGATTCTTTGATGTTATTCATTGTTGCTAGACCCACCTTATAATGCTAGTTCCTTCAAGGTGAGGCATGATGATTATGATTACTCCATAATGAAATCGGGGGTTCTTGACCTTACGTCACCCCGATAGAGTTATAGTTTGTCTTTAAGTTCTTATGCATGCTTTACGAGATGTATATGATGACGGGATTCCACCGTGCCTAGATGGCCGGACATGTCACCGCTAATGCGGGCTGCTTATTATTCCCCCGTGCCTAGATGGCCGGACATGTCACCGCTAATGCGGGCTGCTTATGATTCCGCCGTGCCTAGAAGGCCGGACATGTCACCGCGAATGCGCGCATGATTCCACCGTGCCTAGAAAGGCGACATGTCACTGCGTGAGCGGGTATACGATTCCACCGTGCCTAGATGGCCGGACATGTCACCGCTAATGCGGGCTGCTTATGATTACATCATGCCTAGAGGCCGGACATGACACCACTAGTGGGCGGCGTGCGATGGTTACCCGGACGCGGGTTAACGATGATGGTATATGTGATATGTTCGACATGTGTTTCTTTTAAAGGTTAAGCGGGGTTATATCATCATCTCATGTTTTATGATCTCTTTATTATGTTAGTATTATTCATGCCTTACATACTCGGTACATTTATCGTGCGCGTCCTTTCTTTATGGACGCGGTGTTCATGCCCACGTGGCGAGGGGAGGGGTGACCCAATTTCATAGGAGGCGATCGGCGGACTTACGGGAGCACTCCATTATTAGGAGGTGCTATTTGTGGTATATTCTTTTGTGTATATATATTTGGGCCCGATGGGGTCTGTCCGTCCTTATGTCTAGTACTCTAGTAGAGGCTCGTAGATACGTATGTGTGGGTAGTAGATGTCCCGATGATCACATTGTGTATTGATATATTATTTTGATAGCCCAGGAGCCTTATGCATATGATTGTAGATATGTTTTGGAAGTGATAAAGGTTTCCTTATGGCTAGTTGTGTTGAGAATAATAAATGCATTTAAGATGAGTATGATGATTAGCATGAGTGGTGCTCGGTAGTCAGCTCCGGATACCCGTCATGGCCCCATAGGCGGGTCGTGACAGTTTTATATATTATGGAACCTTCAAGAATTCTCAAGAACTCTCTAGAAGTATGGGAAAATAAGTGTGGAAGGTTGGAATGAAAATGGGATCTTTTAGGATTTAAAAATGTGGCAACATCGCACCCCCGCACCAACTTGCGGTGGAGATGCAGCTTCGCATAGGGGATATGTGGCCGTATCTCCCCTCCTCTCTAAGGGGTGGAGATTGGGAAGTGGGGGCTTCCATTTTGGGGAGTTTTCTGCTCATATGCGGTTCAACATACTAAGTATGAGGCCGCATGTGGCCCTATTTTGCCCGGTTTCACGAAAATGCGTTCTTTTCGATTCGTTTGACCTCCAATCCTCATAGAACCTTCTTGGCACTTGTATAAAACTTCATTAACCATCTAAGGGGGGGGGGGGGGAGCGAACTACGGGGGCGAATATGAAGCGCATGGATACAAGTTATGCCTCTATATCTCCCCCTCAAGGCACTGCTAAGCAATGTATAACTCAAATGATATAAAGCCTTCCCAAAACATGACTCAAACTCCAATTTCTCCAACGAACTTACTTCCGCCGATTCATATGACTCCAAAACCTTAAGGTACACACTTAAAGTTATAAAATACCCTCCTTAACCTTATAAGGGCTTCATGTCCTCTTTAGGCTTGCATTGGTCTTCTCATAATGTAACGACACGAAATTTCTAAGATGTAACATTCCTCCCCCTTTAGAACATTCGTCCTCAAATGTTAGTTCTTAGGGATTCGATAAAATTTTTGTCAGAGTTTCCCCTGTGATATGCCGTTACCATCCTATCACAACGACCCAAAATATACAACGCCTCACAGGGCTACAATAACAACAACAATAGGGCCACACACGACCAAGAAATCATCAAAAGAAAGTATTACGTACCTGAGGACAATGGTGCCTCTGTCTGAACCTCCTCTAGGAGTGGAAACAAATATGGATACCGGAACTTCATATCTTTCTCAGCTTTCCAAGTCATTTCTTCTCCATTATTCTTTCTCCATAGAACTTTAATTGAAGCTACATCTTTTGTCATGACCCATTTTGGGCTCGTGCGGGCACCTACCTTCCCACCTTGGTAGGCGAACCCTCTCGTTTATACAACGCTTCAATCACATAACTTTTCTTTCAAAAGCATTTGGAAATTAAGAAAAGCAGTGGAATTTCATTTATAAATACTAACTCGAATGTTACATAATTTGACAATACATTTTTACAGACTCGATACAATTTTCCCATGACCTGGTTTAGACTAATACAAGAGCGACTAAGTAAATTTCAGAGTGACATCATATTCTAAGACTCAACCTCCAATCCCGGAATGAAATGGGAGGAGTCCTTCCAGATAAACACCGCATAACTTCCGCATATACTTCGATCAACCACCTGAAACAATCTACACCCCAAAAAGGGTGTAAGTGTAATATCGGTACAAACACGGAGTCTTGAGTAAGTATCATAGGCCGACAACGGTTAGTAGTACATATTGGTAAAAATTCACGAATAATGAGGATAATCACCATATCAAATCACATCCAAAAGCAGTCACAACTTCAATATAACTTAAGTCACAACCAATCTTTAATGAATTATAAGCTAGCCAAACCCCCATACAAGTTCTCAACGTCCTTACAATTCCTAAGTCGCTCGTCGGTGTTTTAGAAGCGAGCTCTTTATTACGACACCTTTAGGTCCACCTTGCTTAACACAATACACTAATAGTTTTAGACTAATTTAACGAGCCATCAGTCAACAATATAAGTCACGAAATTGAGTCCAAATGTTCATCATTACCTATGTATAGCATCTAAACCTATGTATAAGTCGAGTACTTCAAGTCAACCAATCACTACGTTAAAGTCATTACGATACGATTATCAACGGAATCATTAATAACACAATTGTCCAATCTACGGTCATCCACGACATCTCACTCAAGTCATAATGCAATACAGTGCAATAATAGTATGAATGTAATCCCATGCCATGCGATGCAAATGAGGTGTACATATACACTCCGAACGAAAATATCGACGTCTCGGTAGCACAACCCAGCGTGACTCGCGAAGTCTAAGTGCCACCCGTCTGAGATCTTTGCCAAATAGACAGACGGGACCTAAGCTAATTGCTCACGGGGGGGTCTCACCGGCACCACTCTGGGGGACCCGCGGAGCCCATGCCCTAACAATCGATTCCAGAATAACATCATAATCAGCCATGCAACAACGATGCCCGAATATAACCATCGGACATCGGCCTCGCATGATCGCTCAAAAGGTTGTCAAATATCGGTTCCATAAATCAACGATTAGGAATTGAACCTCGGAATCGGCCTCCTCACAATTACTCCCAAATAAAAAAGTTTATCAAGTGTCGGTTTATATAAAAAATGATTGGGAAGGATCTTTGGGCTCGGGCCTTTTCACAAAACACTCAAAAAAGA
>NC_081349.1:66305427-66313729 GCF_029784015.1 Lycium ferocissimum
CCTTATGATGAGACTTCATACGCAGTCGAATGTATGCTATGTCGAGTTTGTGGCGGCTATGTAAGCCGATGTCTTGTTATGCATTATGTTACGAGCTTCATATGTTGGCAGATTTCATACGGTACTAGTTTTATTTGATTTGATAAAGATGAAAGGCATGTCTGTTTTCTGAATTTTTTTTATTATGTGCTTATGTCATGTTTTGCGGGCCCAGTATAATTATGAGTATTACGGAAGTTAGCGGGTTCGCTCGGCCCTAGGTAAGGGTCGGGTGCCCATCATGCCCTATCGGAAATTAGGGCGTGACAAGAAGGGTTAGCCTTACATACCTCTTTGTCTTCTTAACTAAATAATGTTCATTATCGAAGCTTGAGCAACCTACATTTAGAAGGATTCATACCATGGTTAAGCTTTAATGACACTCTTAAATTCAAACTAGAATAATTCATGATCTAATGGAAATTGGGAAGCATTTCCCCTATTTCTTCAACTTCGACCATATTACAAAACAACTCCCAAACATCCACAATAACGTCCACAATATCATCATCAAGTAATCACATTCCATTAAGTCTTCACAATTCATCCTTATGTTCAACTTATACCAACAACCTCACACCCATTTTAGCACATTTTCATACAATGCTTCCTTATCACTATTACTACCTTCCATAACAAGATTATACCCATATCATACTAAGAATCATGACTAAAGTTAGCTTACTACTCAAAAACCTCATAAAAGTTACATTGAGCCCTCATTTTGCACTTTCTTCTTCTACCTAAGTTCTTCAACAACCAAGCATCCATGATAACATGAAATAAGCATGAAAACTAAACTTTTATCTCATGGGAATGAGCTTTGGAGCAGCTATCAACTTAGGTGAAAACCCTAGCTTCAATACCCAAGAATCTCTTGTAGTCTACTAACCCTAGGAAGCCTTCTAACACATGAACACTTTGATTCTTGCCTCTTGATCTTTGTTTTCTCTTGGATTGGGGTGGAATCTGCTTGGAGAAGGCTTTTGAGCTCTCAAGACTTGTGGAAAATGAAAAACGAAATAAATGAACAAAGGTCTTCTATTTATACAAAAAGTAAAAATTCAGCCTGATGGACTTATACGGATCACTTATACAGTCCGTATAATATTATACGGTCCGTATAAGTGAGCCGTATAACACCACCATGGAAAAGTCCCTTTTTGTAAAGGTCAAGTTGTACGGACCCCCCTTATACGGACCGTATAAATTTATGCAGACCGTATAAGTGGTCGTACAACTCCGCTTGTACGAAACTTTCTCTCGTTGATTCATTCGACTTCCAATCCTCGTGGAACCTTCTTGGCACTTACATAATACTTCATTAACCATACAATAGGCCCTATAGCAGCTCCTCAAGATATTCTAAATAAACATTAGCTCAATTATAGCGAAAACCTTTCCGAACACGACTTATATTTCATTTCCTTCAACAAACTAAATTTCACATATTCGTACGATTTCAAAATCTTATGGTATGCACCTTAAGTTATCTAATACTTCCCTTAATATCGTAATAACTTCATGTTCATCTTAAACTTGCATTGGTCTATTTCCAAGGCAACAAACCCAGAATTTCCGAGGTGTAACATTCTTCCCCCTTTAGGAACATTCGTCCTCGAATGTTAGGTTCTTGGGGATTTTATAAAAATTTCGCCAGAGTTTCCCTATAATATGGCACTACCATCCGCACAAAAGCAACCCAAAATACATCGCCCGCCGCAGCTACAATAACAACATCAATAACCGTGGCCACACACGACCAGGAAAACATCAAGGAAAACACTACATACCGAGGATAATGGCATCTCTCGCCGGGTCTCCCTCGGGGGTGAAAATAATTGTGGATACCTGAGCTTCATATCCTCTTCGGCTTCCCAAGTATTTCCTCTCTATTATTATTTCTCCATAAAACTTTTACTGAAGCTACTTCTTTGGTTCTGAGCTTCCGTACTTGCCTATCTAAAATGGCAATGGGGACTTCTTCATAAGATAATTGTTTGGTAACTTGGACATCATCTATTGGTACAATTCTAGAAGGATCTCCAATGCACTTACGAAGCATCGATACATGAAAAACTGGGTGAACTGACTCCAAATCAGGAGGTAGATCTAATTCGTAAGCCACCTGGCCTACCTTGCATATAATCTCATAAGGTCCAATGTGCCGGGGGCTAAGCTTTCCCTTCTTTCCAAATCTCATGTCGCCCTTCATTGGCGACACCTTCAAAAATACCCAATCCTTCATTTGAAACTTTAAGTCCCTTCGACGATTATCTGCATAGGACTTTTGATGACTCTGAGCTGTTAAGAATCGATCCAGTATAAGCTTGACTTTCTCTATAGCTTGCTGGACCGAGTCTGGCCTTATCAATTTGGTCATTCCTACTTCGAACCACCCAATTGGGGATCTACACTTTCGCCCATATAAAGCCTCATACGGGGCCATCTGGATGCTAGAATGATAACTATTGTTAAAATCAAATTCAATAAGTGGTAAGTAATCATCCCAATTACCTCCAAAGTCCAGTATACATGCCCGTAGCATATCCTCAAGAGTCTGAATGGTACGTTCAGCTTGCCCATCTGTCTGTGGCTGAAATGCCATGCTGAGACTCACCTGAGTCCCCAAACCTTCTTGGAAATATTTTCAAAAATTAGCTGTAAACTGAGTCCCTCTATCGGATATAATAGATACTGGAACACTGTGAAGCCACACTATCTCTTTAACATAAAGCTTTGCATAATCTTGCCTACATACGTAGTTCGATCGGGTAAGAAATGAGCCGACTTTGTGAGTCTATCCACAATCACCCATATAGAATCATACTTACGTCGATAACGGGGTAAGCCTGTAATGAAGTCCATGTTAATTACTTCCCATTTCCAAGTTGGAATTTCTATAGCTTGCAACAATTCGCCCGACTTTTGGTGCTCGATTTTCACTTGCTGACAGTTAGAACATTGAGCTACAAATCCCGCTATATCTTTCTTCATCCCATTCCATCAATATTGTCACACCCCACCCTTGGCAAGGCGTGATTGGCACCAGGCACCTTGCGGAAACCGAGCGAACCATCTTACAACTCATATCCTCTATGTCTCGAATGGCAAAAATAAGATCAAAAGGCTAAATATGAACATAATATCATGCATAAGTATATTTACAATAGACCTATGATGCCAACATTACTACTGTCACACTATGACTAAGCTGTACACAGGAACTGTCTGCAAAGCCTCTATGAACATGACTGAGGTATACAAGTCGGGACAGGGCCCCCGACGTACCCTTAACACAATTCATATATATATAGACTCAAACTCGGCAATGCTCCAGGAAGAAATGGAGCTCGCCAATCAACACTGGTACCTGAAGGCAGCCTACGATGAAAGATCCTTGTCTCGTCTATCTACACCTGTGGGCATGAACGCGGCGTCCACAAGAAGGAACGTCAGTACGAACAATGTACTGAGTGTGTAAAGCATGAATAGTAGTATGATATCAGAATGAAGATAACATAAGATAAAGTAAGTAATTATACCTCGTACTCTTCTTAAGATCTCTATCATGTCAACTACTCGTCTACAGGAAAAACATTTCACACACATCCATACATAATATACACAAACTTGCATTCACATACATTTACTATACATACTTCTGTCATATCCGTACACGGCCCTTTCGAGACTCGGTGTTATCTTGTCCGGCCATATAGGCGTGGTGTTATCTTGCCCGGCCATTAAGACACAGTAATATATATAGCATCTTGCCCGGCCATTAAGGTACGGTGTTATCTTGCTCGGCCATTAAGGCACGGTAATATATATAGCATCTTGCCCGACCATTAAGGTACGGTGTTATCTTGCTCGGCCATATAAGCGCGGTATTATCTTGCCCGGCCATATAGGCGCGGTGTTATCTTGCCCGGCCATATAGGCACGGTATTATCTTGCCCGGCCATGTAGGCACGGTATTATCTTGCCCGGCCATGTTGGCGCGGTATCATCTTGCCCCGCCATCTTGGCGCGGTGTTATCCCCAGCTGATCAGTGGGATGCAATGCATACATACATACATACACATAAAAATACATAAATGAAATCAACGTCATCATTAGCATTGCCATCGTCACTATATCATTCCTTGAAGAATTAACCATCGTACGATGAAATCAATAATGTCACGGGAGTCTCGAGAATTATTAACTTAGATAGCACTAAAAATAGAATCATTATCTTCGCTATGTCTCACCTCGAAGGAAAGAATGACAAGAGATGAGACCATCAACAATAAGTAATATCAAGAGATACATGGAATGGCTCAATAATCTCATAATGCTCTCAAATTATAGCTTCGGAGTTTCTAGAAGAGAATCATCATCGTCACAATCATCATAGAAAAATTTTCATTTAACGTCATAAGAAGCTTTAAGAGTCATGAACTTCTAGCTTTTGAAAACAAGGAGGTTGTAGAAATATTTACGGAATCATAACATGGGAATCATGCCTTTGAAAGAGAGGGACGAGCCTTAACATACCTTTTTGGTCGCCTTAACTTTGACTACTCAACGCTTGTCCTCCCAGGCTCGTAAATCTATATTCAAGAAAATTTATACTATCGTTAGACTCACTTTTATACGCTTGTCTTAGTCCTTCAAATAAGTCCATTTAGAATCTGCCGAAATTCGGGTAGCATCTCCCCTGTTTATATGCCTAGCCCGAAATCACAATACCAACAAAACAACAACTACAACAGCACCAACATCAACAACATCATCATCAATACCAAAATATTCCATAAAACATCCCACGCGATTTTGGTCCAATTTCTCAACCAACAACTTTATTATACAACCATTTCATCACTCTATCTTCGTAAATAAACCAAAAGTAATATTAATAAGGAGAGATTCATACCTTATTTTTGTTAAAACAGCGATATCTTCAATATCCACGTTGAATCCACTGCAAAACCATACTAGAGTCACATCCATGTGCTTATCCGAGCATCGATTAATATTCCGCCACTTGAAAATTGCTTACTTTTTGATTCCCTCACTCCCTCTTCAAATTTTCTAGAATTTTCTGGGCAAATCTGGTGAAAAAAAGGGGTTTTTACCCTTTATATAGGGGTCATATTCGAGGGGTCACTGTAGCAGATTGGTACTATAGCACCCGTTTCTGCTCTGTCAGCTGAATTGTAATGTCCATAATTCTCTGCTCCGATATCGTATCGATGAACGGTTTGTTGCGTTGGAAACTAGACTCGACGAAATTCATTTTAGGATTTTGAAATACCTTAAAACTCTTAATATACTAGGAGATATACTCCTCCAAAGTTGACCTAAAATTCTGTCCAAAATTCTATCAACTTTTTCTAAATTTTCGACAAATTTATTTTCTTCGATTTGCTTGGTCCCGGAGTTTCCCATAGCTTATTATATGAATGTAAACCGTCATGACCATAGGATTAGTTCGCATAATATCATATATACTTGAAGGGAACTCCAGTATCCATACTTAGAATGTCTAACACTTATAAATTTTCACGTACGAAGCTACGGGGTGTAACATTCTCCCCCCCTTCAAAAACATTCGTCCTGGAATGTTAAAGTAGAGTTCGCTCTAAGGTAAATGTCCATGCTCTTACCTGCATTCACTGGTAATTACTTTACTCACTTGCTCAGTTAAAACAGAACTTATTCAAATTACATAGGTTATCTTTCTTCCTTTACCGTTTGCACTTTTATGTGATACATACTTTCAATTAGAATTTCTTGTTCTCATTGATATCCCCTAACTTCATCTTCTTAGAGTTTAATTCATTCTCATTCCTTTCATTTTGATATCCTCAAACTAGTCATATCACAACATCCTTTGCTTTCCATAGTAGTCAAATCAATCCTTGCGATACCTTATTTATCAATCGCCTTTAACACGAATTTTTGCTTAAATCCTCTTACTCTTAGTTAGATTTCTTGCACTTGCGCTTGCTGACGGTAGCTCTTGTACTTATATCAAACATCACAAATATCTTCCTTAATGATTCCTTTCTTTCAACTTACCCTTAAAGTTTTTGATTCCTTAGTTCGGCTAATAAATTAGGAGTGAACTCTTAACTAAGGGTCTTTGTCCTGCAGCGAATTCAAATCACTTCGTTCTTTCCTTATCTGTAACCTCCTTTCCTCCCCCACTTTTTAAGGGAAGCCATTATTTTACTCGTTCACGAGGATTCATTGTCACTAACTTGTTTCGACTAAACGCAATATCCTTTGATCATTTCCTTTGGGGTTCTCCCTTTATTTTTTTTTTTGACCTTTGCCCGACTCTCACTTAATAAGTCTAATGCACTTATTTGTTGTTTTGGTTTATCAGTCAAGTGGATCTCTTAATTCCTTAAATGCTCGTCTCCTCTATTTATATCCTTGAATCATTTTCTTGCGACCTTATCTCCGTCTACTTTCATGACTTTCCTTGCGCTTTTCCTTAGCTCATCTTGCTTCATAGCTCCTATTACTTTTCGATTGCCCCATTGTTGGGTGTCATAATTCCTCCAATACCTTAGTCAGTCCTTGTGCTCGTACTCAAGCTTACTTACTTCCCCCCTTAAAGGTTTTACCTTATGGTGTTGTATTTCATTGCCATTATCGATCGATATTTATGGGGACACTCGAAATAATAATATGCCCAACTATCTGTCCGTCCCAGAATAGTACTTTAGATTCCAATAACTAATGCCCAATGTCCACAGCGTCATTTTTATTTTATCATCCCATATAAACTTGTCCTATACTCTCCCTTTAATCAATCTGTAGCAATCACAGACGTATAACCATTGTTATCTCTTAAATCTTTGGTCCTCATCTTTAGATTTTAGGAAAATTTTGACAGAGTTTCCCCTATATTTCTTACTATCCAAACCTGCACACAGCCCAAAAAATACATGCAATGCCTCACAGGGCCAAATATATACATGGGTAACACACTTTAGCCTTACAGGGGTCTCAATATCGAACATAAATGCAAAGATGACGAAACTTACCTTATGCGTCACAACTCGGAATATACTTGAACTTTTATCAATCATCCTTGTATATTTCCTTGGTCACTTTCCCTTCCATTCATTGGCTATACATTTCAATAGTACTTGCAACATTCTTACCATATCTGACTTATAATCCTTTTTGCCATTACTTACCTCAGTACGGATTCCTTCAACTTCTGTCGTCTGCAATCTTACAGGT
Organism: Lycium ferocissimum; assembly: GCF_029784015.1. NCBI lineage: Eukaryota > Viridiplantae > Streptophyta > Magnoliopsida > Solanales > Solanaceae > Lycium > Lycium ferocissimum. Next base: position 66,312,716 of record NC_081349.1, read on the forward strand.
GAACTTATCATTAAATTATACATGGGTCTATTGTACATATACTTATGCATGATATTATGTTCATATTTAGCCTCTTGATCTTATTGTTTCCATTCGAGACATAGGGGATATGAGTTGTAAGATGGTTCGCTCGGTTTTCGCAAGGTGCCGGGTGCCAATCACGCCTTACCTAGGGTGGGGTGTGACAAATATATAGATTTAAGATCATGATACATCTTCGTCACTCCGGGGTGAACGGAATAACGGGAACAATGGGCTTCTCTCAATATTTGGTGGCGTAGTCCTGCAACATCAGGAACACATAACCTGCCTTGGCATCAGAGAACTCCATCTCCAGAGATCTCAAATGATGACTTCTCCTTCTGAGGAAGTGTATTTATATAATGAATTAGCATGGGATCTTTGTATTGACGCTCTTTTACTTCAACTACTAGCGACGAGACCACTGCATTTTGAATAGTAGCCCCACTCTTGCCCGAGTCACCTCGAACTCCTAGGCTAGCTAACTGCTGGAGCTCACAAGCTATATCTCTTTTCTCTGGCTGAACATTGCATAAACTTCCCATGGATCTTCGGCTAAGAGCATTAGCCACCACATTTGCTTTCCCGGGATGATATAAGATGTCAACATTATACTCTTTCAACAATTCCAACCATCGCCGTTGCCATAAATTCAATTCTCTCTGCTTGAAGATATACTGAAGGCTCTTATGATCTGTATAAATATCAACGTGGATGCCATACAAATAATGTCTCCACATCTTCAATGTACGACCATCACAGCCCAATTCAAGATCATGGGTCGGATAATTTTTCTCATGTTTTCGTAACTGCCTTGAAGCATACGCAATCACCTTTCCCTGTTGCATTAACACACAGCCTAGCCCAACGCCTGAAGCATCATAATAGACAACATAACCTTCCGATCCCTCTGGAAGTGTCAGGACTGGGGCAGAAGTTAATCTATCCTTTAGATCTTGGAAACTACGTTCACAAGCATTTTCCTTGAAACTT
>NC_081349.1:66313829-66334569 GCF_029784015.1 Lycium ferocissimum
AGAAATGACAGAAATATATATATATGTATGTGTGGACTCCCCGCTTTTATGACTATGTCGATCGATGGGTGAACCACAATAGCTAGTGTGGTAATGTATGGAAGATATTAAGTGGACGGAAATTTATGAGACAAAGTGAAAGGTGTGGGGTAGACAAAGTGAATTTGAAGAAGACGATGCGATTTAGTAGCTTTGTCGCATTTGTAGAGATTTCGGATGGAATATGGAATTGGCGGGAATACTTGAATCCATGAATATTGTTTGGAATGCTATTGAAATATCTTGAAGAATCTTGAATTAGTTAATGGATATGGAAATGTTGATATTAGTTTGATAGTATGAAGTTGGGATCGAAATTATCGAACTATGTGGAAAAAGGACTATTTATGTCATAATGTATTTTGTGATGATTGTTGATGTTGATGGTGTTGTTGGGTTGTTGCTTGATATTTTTTTGGGCAGAGATGATTCTCGAGGACGTTAATTTATAGGGGAGATCTTTATAAAATTTCGGTAGACAATATGAATTAAAGTTGAATTCTTGGAAGCCTATAACACATTTGGTAAATGTGACCAAATTGTAGATTTTAGCGAACTTGAGACACGATTTTTGGAGACGTATAGGAGGCGGAAAAGGTATGTAAGCTCACCCTTTCCTTAACATGTCTTAGGTGTACTAGGTTTGGATTTGAGTCTCGGGGACAATTGTTCATAGAAATCCGAAAGTGCGATTTTTGGGTACTATTCATTCGGCGCAATTGAACTACGTTCCTTATGTTGTTAGAAAGATGTTCAAACTTCCGTAACTTTCCCAAACGAACTCGGATTGCTACGAAACTTTCATGGATGCTCCACCAGGTCAATGTGTACGTAAAATTACGTATGCCATACAGACTTGACAGGGAGGTGAGCCCCTTCCAACTGGCACGGATCACCTCCGATTGTCTATTCGGCTTATTTGGTATGATGTTAAAAAGGATTTTTGCTATGATTATAGATATCAAAGAATGATGTTTTAATGACTTCCGTTCTAATATGTACTTTGAACTTCTGAATCAGGATCGGAAATACTTTTGGGAGACAAATTCCACATTACTCAATTATTTAAACTAGTTTGCTTAATTTGTCGTCATATGACCGTACTACGTATTTGCAAATTTTTTTACATGTAAATTGCATTAGTCTCCTTTCTCCGCTCGTGCGTATTTATTATGATATCGCTCGCTAGGATCCCGGAGCCGGCTTTGTGATCGTGCGTCTTATGATAAATTCGGCGGTATCTTTTTTACGTTTCTTTGTTTCGAGACCTCGCCGTGGGCCGGTTAGCGTTTATGGAGTTATCTTTTGTGATATGGCTTATGATATGATATGTTGAAATGATGTGTTATGTTCGGAGTTGTACGGAGATTTGAAACCTTCTGGAATATGCTGTGTTGTTGCACCAGCGTCGGAGTGGTGACCACGTTCCTGAGCCTTATGCATGATTTTCTATTTGCATTATGTACACGTGCCTTCAGTACAGATTTTGATATTTTGATTCGGTATTCTCTCTCTGTACCTTTCACTTCAGTTATGGTTTGGATTTACTGTACTCTATGCTTTACATACTCGGTACGTCCCGTGCGGCCCTATTTTCTTGGGGCTGCGTTTTATGCCGCGGGTACGGAGGTTCGTGATCTGCCCGGTGTAGGCCATACATTACTGCGGCTATTCTACGAATGCTCGGCACGTCCGGGGCCAATATATTGGTACATATCTTCTGTGTGTATACATTCTATATATTTGATTATTTGGGGTACGGCGGGGCCTGTCCGTCATATGATTCCGTTTTGATTTGTAGAGGCACGTAGTCATATACGTGGGTAATGGGTCGTATGTGTGTTCGTTTGTTTATGATCTTTGTGTCTTACGAGCGGTCCCGTTTGCTACTATGGCCAAAACGGCCCGTTTATACGTATACGTGTATGTATTTGGCGATGTATATTCCGCCCGATCTACCGGATTTGGATGCGGCCTAAATGGCACACGTATGTACGTATGTGTGCCTATATCGGCGATGTGCGTTACGCCTCTTTTTGGTTTTGATATGATATTTTTGTATGCGCGACCGCTTAAGATAGTATTTATTTCTACATACTTAAAATGGTGAATGTAATATACGAGTAGCTAAAATATGATGATTTGATATAAAAGTAAGTCGTTTGGGGCGTCCAAGTAGGGGCGCCGGTCGCGGCCGGGGCACAGGTCGTGACATGAAGGCTAGGGTTCGTTTGGTTCTTGTTGTATACCGGGATTAGGGTGTTTAGGCTATTGTATGAAAATGAAAAGAGTTAAAAGGGTTTCTGGGGATATCAAGTGTAATGATCCGTTTCGTCGTTACTGTAAAATTTTTTGAAATACCCCTAAACGTGTCGCTGGACCGCCATCTCGAAAAAAATATTGACGACGGACATCTAACCTGGTGGTACCATTTGCGTAGAAGAGAATCGAAGCGTGAAATCGGGTCAAGGACCCGAATGGACCGCCCATCGGCGCCCGTCGGCGGCTCTGACGATGGCCTCCCAGCGGTAGTGGTCCCGCTAAAGCGGTGGGTCGGGATATAATTGTTCCGCTGCAGCGGTTACTCGAGCACCGCAGTTCTACCGCCGATGCGGTAGGCCAACCGCTGAAGCGGTACACGCAGTGAAAAATCCCCTATTTAAGGAATCATTTTAGGAATTGTCCTATTTTTCTATACCCTAAATTCCAACCGTCCAGTTCGGGGAAAACCAAAAAATACCAGATCATTGGCCTTGATAGACCTTTCCAACACCTCCAAATTAAACATTCCACCTAGTAGATTACTCCTAAACCACTTAAATCTTGTTCATAAAGAATTATCAAGTGGGTGTTCAAAGTAACCTAGAGTTGGAGAGTTGATGGGTTAGCAACATCTCAATAAAGTTCCCTTTTTTACAACCTTCCATATATTCCTTCTAAAAAGAAGGTTAATGACCAAGACCTCAACTTTCCCTCTTACAAAAATGAGTTCTTTTATGGGTTTGAAAATGGGTATAGTTTCCCAAATATGAGCTTAAAGGTGGATAAAACATCTAGGAGTGTTGTGGATGGAATCTACGAGTTGGCTAAATCCCAGGCCTCCTTTTTCAGGAATACTTGCAAGGGTTATGAACGGTAGATCTATTCTCGGGCATCATGGTGGCTTCCAAGCTATTTTGTGCGGATTACGATGTGGTGGTGGATTGAAGGAATCAATGGATGTTCGTGGAACCCGCTCGGCCATGAGGTAGGTTATTGCTTCCCTTTGGTAGACTCCAGTTAGTTTTCCATATCATTGTGTTAGAAGAAATGGAGATTTCATGCGTAGGAAAATCAGAGATTTGTGATGGAATTCTAGGATGGTACTGTTGTGTGACTTGTTTGTTCGGGCTTGTGGCCTGTAGATTCCTTAGGTGTTGATGTAGTTTTCTTGATTATCGGTGGATTTATGTGACTTGGGAGTAGAGGACGAAACCTATTTTGTGTCTAATGATGAAAACTTCATGTAATACGTGAATTACATGTGTTATGTTATTAATGGTGAACCTAGGCACTTGAACGAGAGGATAAAATGTACCCACGGTTGTGATTGAGTTCTAATTAAGTTGTGACGAATGACTTCGAGTGTAGGGTGAGATTAACCTAAGCTAATAGGCTTAGTCAAGGAAGTGAGTGACGAGCGTATCGGCGATTGATCTGATGTGTGTTGGGGCTAGCCACCCCGTTATGTGTACTTTAATTGTTCTATTATGCTGGCTTGATGCCATGAGTAGTTGGTAGATATTGGATTCTGTGTTATCGTCCTGATTGGGATAGAGTTGACATACCCGTCATTGGTATTTGTACTTTGATATTTTGTTGGCATACCACTGTTGGTATGGTGATATGATACGTTGTTGGCGTACCCCATCGTTGGTACAACTGATATTGAACTTGGTTATTGATGTTGATATACATATTGCATACATTCTCACTCATTCATGATGCGTAGCGATCTCATTGATGATCACGATATCGTTGATTGAGTGGAAAGCTTGATATTTGATAAACTCTTTTACTTGAGTGATTGTGATATGGCCGACGTTCGATGATCTATTTCAGCATCGTTGTTGCATGGCCAATTTTGATGATATCTCGAAATCGTTGTTAGCGCATGGACTCCGCGGGTCCCCCAGGGTGGTGCCGGTGAGACTCTCCTTGTGACCAATTAGCTAGGGTCCCGTTTGTCTGTTGAGCAAAGATCCGGGATGGGTGACACTTAGACTTCACGAGTCACGCTGGGTTGTGCTACCGAGACGTCGATATTTCCGTCCAGAGTACATATGTACACCTCATGTTACACCCCAGAAAAGTTCATGTTACTAAGGCTGCAGACGGCTTAATGTGAGCTCAAGGAGGAGCAAATATTACAAGTATAAAGGATGAAATTCTATTGTATTAGCATGAGGATAGCATGAGTATGATATTTGGAATTCGTACAATATGATTGGAATGATACGTTAAAAGATATATAGCCCTCGTATTCGTAAGATGAGGTGGGGTCCACATGTCGAGATTTTATAAAGGACATATGACAAGTTATATGGATAATATATGTGATGTTAAACACCTGACTCAAGAAGGATCCTTGGGCAATCCAAGTGGAAGCCACTCCAAAAGATGTTTTTAAGTTACGTTTTTCGGGTGATCTAACTTAGGAGGCCATAACCTCATCATTATTTTGGAATTTGGGAAAACTCCAAAAATGAAAGTTGTAGATAATTTAAAAACCTTTCCAACCATATGTCGTGGGCCTTCATGTGACATAGGGATAAAAAGTTATGGACGTTTTAAGATAGAAAGGTAATCTTTGGGGGCGAGTGGGCTCGGCCCAGCTTGGGCGAAGGTCGGTGGGAACCGACCCAAGACCCATATATAAGGGCTAAAGTCATAAAAATTCATTGATTTACACATCAAGCAGTCCACAAACTTTTAGAGAGGGAGAGAGGAGAGTTAGAGAGAGAAAGTGGAGAATCGATCAAGTTCGAGGCCCCAAATCATGAGGCTCGTGAAAGATAAAGTGTAGTACGAGTTGTCGTCGTCGTTTTAAGCTAAAAGTTGAACTTGGGGGATGTTGGTTTTGTGGTGGCTGCTCATATAAGGTATGCTTAAGATGTTAATGATGTTCTTACCATGATCATTGATAGATTTGACGGGTTAGAATAGAGAAAATGACGTTGAAAGTTCGGTTATAATTTTTGGATATCAAATGACTTGGGGGCTGTTTTGGTATGATTAAATGGATAGAATTAGTTGGATATTGATATAAAATGATTTTTGATATGTTGTTGATAAGTTGTTGTTCTTGAATTTGGGAGAATAAAGTGTATGAAGATATCGTATACAAAGCGTATACTGGGTTATTTTGGTGTATATCTTGGGGAGTTGATGCTTTGAGTTTAAAGAGACTTATATGAGATGGTGGTTGTTGTTGTTGGTTGTTGATTGTGTTGTTAAATTGAATTGGAATTAGAGAGAAGCGAAGATTACGGGGAAAATCTTGCCGAATTTACGGAAGTTAATTACGAGCTTAGAGAAGTATATGAACCTTTTTCAAGTTGTCTACGGGGTTTCCTTTACCTTGATTGTGGATTGGCGGTGTTTGGAAGCATAAGTTAAGCTAATCGGATAAGCGACAAGGTATGTAAGGCAAACCTTTCTTCCTTTGGCATGATTCTTCCGTTATTCATTCTATATGTATCCTATGATTCCATTCTTAGACAAGTAAGGTCTAAATGTTTCTTGTGATGGCTTATTGATATTGTACTCCTATTCTGTTCCAAAGGGAACACCCATAAGGTGCCAAGTTGAGTTGTGTATATTGTTTTACTAATGATTTCGAGGAAATGAGTTTTATACTAAAAGAAACAGAAATTTTGATTTTCAAAAGCATTCCGAAGGGGGTGCGAGATTTTACTACTTCATTTCGCTTACGATTTATGTCTACATTCCATAGTATCATCCCTTTGTACTATTATGATCACTTATTCTTTGGGTAGGGCAACAAGATGAAATTGAGTAGAATATAAGTGGTAAGAATTTGATAACAATTCTACCCTCAAACCTGAAATTATGTCCTCCTAAGTCTAGTGAGATACAAATTTGATAACTTCTTATGAAAGTCTACGGCTAATAACTGGATTGTGATGAATTAATTAGTGACTTATGCTTTGAATTGAAATTGTTATTTATGAATTGAGTTTGTGTTGATATGATGGTGATATTAAGCTGGAAGCGGCTGCCCGAAGGGGCCACCCTAGCTAAGCTGGAAGCGGCTGTCCGAAGGGGCCATCATTATTATGCCGGAAGCGGCCGTTCGAAGGGACTATTGTGATACTAGCCGGAAGCGGCTGTCCGACGGGACCATTCTGTTAACATGTCGGAAGCGGCACGTGTGTTGGATTGCATTATTTACTTAAAGATTGTTTTGAGACTTCGTGTGCACATTTATGTTTCTTCCAAATCGGCGAAAGGCTACGTATTGAGTTAGATTGTGATTTCTTCTCTCCTAAATCAAATTATGATTATGATTTGTTACCACCTTATATACTCAGTTCATTATCCGTACTGACGTCCTTTTTACTGGGACGCATTGCGTTCATGCCCGCGGCCCAGTTGTTTGGTAGGTTAAGTGTATAGCTAGGATGCTTGGACGTCAGCTGGGATTGGCAAGTTCCTCCTCATTTTGGAGCTATGCTGATTCATGTATAGATATGTATGATTATGGGTATGTCAGGGCCTTCTCCTGACTCATAATGTTCAGTTTACTTCTTAGAGACTTACAGACGGTGTCTGTGGTATATTTGTCGAGATGTCGACAAAGTGATGTCAGTTGAGTCATTTGTGGATTTTAAAAGAGTATGTATTTTAGATGATTTCAATTGGTTTAAAGTACTTATTTGATTTAAATTTTTCATAATCGTTATAAGGATAATGATTTCTATTTAGAAAAGTTTCATGTTTTTAAAAGTTTTTGAAATGACAGGTTTTGATGGAGAGAATGTTTAAGGGTTCGCTCGACTCTGATGAGAGTCGGGTGCCCGTCATGCCCTACCATTGTTAGGGTGTGACAAAGTGGTATAAGAGCAGTTCGTTTTATGGGTTGTCTACAAAGTCGTGTCAGGTAGAGTCTTGTTCATGGGTGTGTTTTCGACCACACTTATGAACAGGAGGCTATAGGGCATCTAGGATGGTTTCCCTTCATTCAGATCATAGGTTGTGCTATAGAGGGCGTGTTATAGGCCTTGAATCCTTGCCACTAACTTTAAGATTTGAATTTTGATTAAGTGGTTGTAAACTGTAGCTATGATTGCGAAATTGGAGTTGCTCGTAGCAAAGGTAAGTTCTCTGATGATTAATGATTGCTATTTGAGGTAAGTGCTGCAGGTTAAGGATTGCAGTAAGAAAGGTATGCTTCTTATCAAATTAAGAATGCCATTGTGAAGAGCATTTGTACAGGTATGTATAGGGTGTTGTAATATGATTGTGTCCCTGTGAGGTATGTTGATATATTTTGATTGTTGCCCTGTGAGGCTTGTTGGTTAGCTATGTACAAGTGGGTAGTACAAATTACAGAGGAGATTCTGCCAAAATTTGGTTAAAAGTTGATTGTGATCAGTATATATATGTGTGCTGTGTACACAAGTGTAAACTGAAGAATGAAAGGTTAATAATAGTTGTAAATCGGCCGAAAGGAGAGTTATGAGATGGGTTCAGAATGAGTTTGAGAGTTAGGTTGAAATTACTCGAGGATACAGAAATGAGTCGAGGGTTAAGTTAAGTTCTTTCGGGGATTAGAAGTAAGGTTTATGAACTATGATTAATGTGATTCGAATAGTGTGATAAGATAATGAGAAGAGACTTAAGAGGGGAAGCAATGATAAGCAAGGAGTCATTCGATAAGTGAGTTAGTATAAAAAAGGGTAAGCTTAAACGAGTAAAGAATGAAACAAGGAAGAGAAAGAAATATGATTACATGTGTTTGAGGAAAGGGAGTAATGTGTCCCTTATAGAAATCAATATAACTGAAAGCATCAATGAGGTTAAAGGAAGTTGAAGCTTATAGAGGAAAGATAAGTATTGAAAAGGACTTTAGGAATTGTGAAAGGTTAAGTGATATTAATAAGCATAGGAATTGGATACGACTATTAGTCTTTATTTAACATTCGAGGACGAATGTTTCTAAGAGGGGAAGGATGTTACACTCCAGAAAATTTCATGTTACTAAGGCTGCAGAAGGCTTAATGTGAGCTCAAGGAGGAGCAAATATTACAAGTATAAAGGATGAAATTATACTGTATTAGCATGAGGATAGCATGAGTATGATATTTGGAATTCGTACAATATGATTGGAATGATACGTTAAAAGATATATAGCCCTCGTAATCGTAAGCTGAGGTGGGGTCCACATGTTGAGATTTTTTAAAGGATATATGACAAGTTATATGGATAATATATGTGAAGTTAAACACAACTCAAGAAGGATCGTTGAGCCAAATCCAAGTGGAAGCCCTCCAAAAAGATGCTTTTAAGTTATGTTTTCGGGTGATCTGACTTTGGGAGGCCATAACCCCATCATTATTTGGTAATTTGGGAAAACTCCAAAAATGAAAGTTGTATATAATTTAAATACCTTTCCAACCATAGGTCGTGGTCCTGTATGTGACATAGAGATAAAAAGGTATGGACGTTTTAAGACAGAAAGGTAATGCTGGGCAGTGGGCTCGGCCCAACCTAACTCAAGGTCGGTGGGAACCGACCCAAGACCCATATATAAGGGCTAAAGACATAAAAATTCATTCATTTACACATCAAGTAGTCCACAAACTTTTAGATAGGGAGAGAGGAGATTTAGAGAGAGAAAGTGGAGAATCGATCAAGTTCGAGGCCCCGAATCCCGAGGCTCGTGAAGGATAAAGTGTAGTACGAGTTGTCATCGTCGTTTTAAGCTAAAAGTTGAACTGGGGGGATGTTGGTTTTGTGGTGGATGCTCATATCAGGTATGTTTAAGATGTTAATGATGTTCTTACCATAATCATTGATAGATTTGACGGGTTAGAATAGAGAAAATGACGTTGAAAGTTCGGTTATAATTTTTGGATATCAAATGACTTGGGGGCTGTTTTGGTATGATTAAATGGATAGAATTAGTTGGATATTGATATAAAATGATTTTTGATATGTTGTTTATAAGTTGCTGTTCTTGAATTTGGGAGAATAAAGTGCATGAAGATATCGTATACAAAGCGTATACTGGGTTGTTTTGGTGTATATCTTTGGGAGTTGATGCTTTGAGTTTAAAGAGACTTATATGAGATGGTGGTTGTTGTTGTTGGTTGTTGATTGTGTTGTTAAATTGAATTGGAACTAGAGGGAAGCGAAGATTACAGGGAAAATGCTGCCCGAATTTACGGAAGTTAATTACGAGCTTAGAGAAGTATATGAACCTTTTTCAAGTTGTCTACGGGGTTTCCTTTACCTTGATTGTGGATTGGCAGTGTTTGGAAGCATAAGTTAAGCTAATCACATAAGCAACAAGGTATGTAAGGCAAACCTTTCTTCCTTTGGCATGATTCTTGCTGTTATTCATTTTATATGTACTCCATATGATTCCATTCTTAGACGAGTAAGGTCTAAATGTTTCTTGTGATGGCTTATTGATATTGTACTCCTATTCTGTTCCAAAGGGAACACCCATAATGTGCCAAGTTGAGTTGTGTATATGATTTTACTAATGATTTCGAGGAAATGAGTTTTATACTAAAAGAAACATAAAGTTTGATTTTCAAAACCATTCCGAAGGGGGTGCGAGATTTTACTACTTCATTTCGTTTACGATTTATGTCTACATTCCATAGTATCATCCCTTTGTACTGATATGATCACTTATTCTTTGGGTAGGGAAACAAGATGAAATTGAGTAGAATATAAGTGGTAAGAATTTGATAACAATTCTACCCTCAAACCTGAAAGTATGTCCTCCTAAGTCTAGTGAGATACAAATTTGATAACTTCTTATGAAAGTCTACGGCTAATAATTGGATTGTGATGAATTAATTAGTGACTTATGCTTTGAATTGAAATTGTTATTTATGAATTGAGTTTGTGTTGATATGATGGTGATATTAAGCCGGAAGCGGCTGCCCGAAGGGGCCACCCTAGCTAAGCTGGAAGCGGCTGTCCGAAGGGGCCATCATTATTATGCCGGAAGCGGCCGTTCGAAGGGACTATTGTGATACTAGCCGGAAGAGGCTGTCCGACGGGACCATTCTGTTAACATGTCGGAAGCGGCACGTGTGTTGGATTGCATTATTTACTTAAAGATTGTTTTGAGACTTCGTGTGCACATTTATTTTTCTTCCAGCGAAGGCTGCAGGTATTGAGTTAGATTGTGATTTCTTCTCTCCTAAATTAAATTTTGATTATGATTTGTTACCACCTTACATACTCGGACATTATCCGTACATGACGTCCTTTTTTTTTTGGGACGCCGCGTTCATGCCCGCAGCCCCGCATTGTTTGGCAGTTAAGTGTATAGCTAGGATGCTTGGACGTCGACCGGGATTGGCAAGTTCCACCTCATTTTGGAGCGGTACTGAGTCATGTATAGATATGTATGATTATGGGTATGTCAGGGCCTTCTCCTGACTCATAATGTTCAGTTTACTTCTTAGAGACTTCTGCAGACAGTGTCCTGTGGTATATTTGTCGAGATGTCGACAAAGTGATGTTAGTTGAGTCATATGTGGATTTTAAAAGAGTATGTATTTTAGATGATTTCAATTGGTTTAAAGTACTTATTTGATTGAAAGTTTTCATAATCGTTATAAAGATAATGATTTCTATTTAGAAAAGTTTCACGTTTTTAAAAGTTTTTGAAATGACAGGTTTTGATAGAGAGAATGTTTAAGGGTTCGCTCGACTCTGATGAGAGTCGGGTGCCCGTCCTGCCCTATCATTATTAGGGTGTGACACCTTATTTGCATGGAATTGCATTGCACTCATACAGTATTGCATTGCATTGCATTATGGATTGATTCTGAAATGTTGGTGTTGTACTTGCGATGATTGGATTCGGGCATGATTTATTCATACTTGGAATCTTTGGGAAATAAATGCTTTACTTTGGAAATGACAGGTGTTTGGGTCCGGATTTGTTGTTCGGAACTTGTCGAAGTAGCCATAGATCGTCTGGAACATTAGTTATACGTTCAGTCTCTATGAGCCGGAGGATAATGGGTGTCCTAAGACGAGTTTACCTCTAGACTAAATACGAATGACTAAATGATATGCAATTATGAGTCGGACTGGTGGTTATTGTTGTGAAGTTAATGATTAAGGGGTACTGTTGTACATTGTGTGGTAGATAGACATATGAATTGGTTGAGTTATTATCATGCTTGCTTGTGAATTCTTTTACTGATATGTATTACTAACCATTGTTGGCCTATGATACTTACTCAGTACGCGTGGTTTGTACCGATGTTACACTTGCTACACTTTTTTTGGGTGTAGATTATTTCAGGTGAATTACTCGGTGCCCATCTAGAAGGCCTCCTCCCACTTCGTTTCGGGATGGAGGTTTAGTTGTTGAGTGTAGTGGAAATCTAGATTTACTTAGTCGCTCTTGTACTAGTCTAGACCAGGTCATGGGAAATTATATTGAGTCTGTAATCACGTATTGTTGTAATCATATAAACACTTGAGTTTATTGAATATATTATGGAGTTCCGCTGTATTTCTACTTATCTAATGCTTTTAAATGATTTGTTGCTTAATTGATGTGTCTATGAAGGAGAGGGTTCGCCTACCAAGGTGGGAAAGGTAGGTGCCCGCACGGTTCCGAAATGGGTCGTGACATCAAGGTAATGGGCTGGGTTGGTTCCCAGTTGGGCTCAAGAATTTGGCTGACGGGAGGTCTAGAATTGGCTAAATTTGAGTTTCTAAAATAACCCTTTGTATTTCAATTGTTGCCATATTTGTGAAAACTAACCCAACTCAACTCAAGCTGAAATCAATTCTTTTAGGTCAAAACCAAGTCCTTAAAATCCAGCCAAATTGAAGTAAGATTAAGATGAATTAATTATCCATTTAATTAGCTAAGCTTCTTGATTGTAACAAAGTAAAAATGACTTTAAATTGACAACTACAATGTTTTTTTAATTAAAGCCCTTGTTTTTATGCAAATTGGTTTTCGAATTGATAAAATCGATATAATTTATACTTAACGTTATACGTAGAATATACATAATATATATTAGGGTATTTTGCCAATGAAATGGCGACATATCACTAAAAGTAATTTCAGGAAGTATTTTTGATTTTCTGAATAATTATTTTACTCTGTTTCCGATTCAAGAAGCTTGACTAGTTAATTTGAAATTCTGGAGGGCAAAAATTGGGTGTCAACAAAGGTACATGGACTTAGCAATCCCCCAATGGTCATGACTGTCGAGAGGTGGACATCGTCCCCCCGGAGCATGTGTGTAACATTGCATTGCATTCCATATGCAGTCATAGTATATATTCTTAGTGTCATTTGGATTGATATTGATCTTCAGTGATATTTGAGTTATTGTTTGAGATATTTGGTTATGTTTGGACTTGAGAAATATTTGAGACATGGTTTGGTAATTGATTACACTATTTGTACTTGTTGGCTTGTAGCTATCTGCGAACATGATTATCTTTTCGTTTCCTTATTTGCATGCGTGATCTAACTATTGTTAGCCTATGATTCTTACTCAGTACCGTGTTTTGTACTGATGCTACCTTGTTGTACTCTTTTTATGAGTGCAAAGTTTGTTGTTGGGGAGACTTCCACACCTCGCGACTGATCCCGAGGCAGCGTTCCTAGAGTTTTGAGGGTGCGCTAGTGATGATCCATACAGCCCGAGACTCTATCTTCTTTATTGTCCCATTTCCATTTCGAGACGATATGTATTTCAGATGATGTATTGACTATTCAGACTTGTAGTAGTATTTAGTACCTTTTGTACTGATCAGACCAGATTTTGGGGCTTTGTTTATCTTCCGAACTTAGAATTTATATATATTATGTCAAACTTATCGTATTATTCTTGGGTTTTCATTATTTAATTATTGTTGGTTGCTTGCATAAAGGACGGGTTCACCTACCGAGGTGGGAAAATGGTAGGTGCCGGCATGTTCCCTGAGTTGTGGCGTGACATTTGACCTAAAAATTGATCAATCCTTTGGGTTCCTGATGAACCAATAAAAATCAAGGATTCAAACGAGGGTAAGACAAAATCTGTTAAGGATTTGTACCCTCTTGAACATTACAATGCAGAAAAAGCAAAGGGAAAAGAGGGATAATACCTCGTTTGGGTTGCAATGCGGTGGATTTGGTTGAGAAATAGTAGAGCAATAAATGCTCTTGCCATTCTCATCCATGTCGAGTCAACATGGAGCCTCGAGGGCCCGCAAATCTTGTCGTTTCCTGCATATGACGGAAGAAAGAGAAAATGAACGAAGGTGCAGTGCCTGTAGGGTTGTTCTCAAACCCTGGTCTTTCAAATGAAAGACTTTAGGGTCCGTTTGGTCTGCGTATGTGTGTGTAAATGTGGGAGTGGGCCGGGTCGCGGTCCAAATGTACTGGGCCTGGCCAAAAAATAAAGGGTAAGGGGATTTTATCCTGAGTATACATAGTATACGTATATATTCACGTGTACACATGTGTATACATGTCTATATACGTAGGGGAAAAAATGATATTCTTAATAAAAGTGCCACAATTGGAAATGTTTATTATTTAGACGCTTCAATTGTGACCAAAATTTAACTAATTAACCAATTAATTAAATTAAAGGCCCGACTATAAAGGACTTAAATTGCAATTATGACCTTAATTGATTTTAACCATGAAGTTGGCTATTTTAATTATGGCCATAATTGACTAACAGTTGATTATTTCACTTGTAGCCGCAATTAATCACATAATAAACAATTTATAAATATGACCACAATTAAACATTTAATTAATTATGATTAATCTAAAAATTGCACAAATGCAAATTGATTATACATGGATTAAAGTTTGAGAGGTGAAAATGATTATTTATTCAATTAATCAAATTTCTTGAATTAAATGGAGTAAAATACTTGGTAATCAGGCCTTCAATAATATTAACAAGTAATTAAATAATTTTTTTGAATTGTTTTCTGATTAAGCTTGGTAAATGGTTCATATTAAATATAAAAGTATGTAAATAATTTTCTAAATGATTTACAATATATATTTGAAGTTATTTTGCCAAATGAAATGGCAAAATATTATCGAAACAATTTTGTACAATCATTTTGACTTAACAAAAATACATATTTCACTCCACTTGATATTCGAGAACTTTGGGTAATTAAAATAAATTATTAGAGGTAAATAATTAGGTGTCAACACCTGTATTACAAGACCTAGCTGCACCACACCCTGATTGGGCTTGAGAATTACGAAGTGCTGTGGAATTTATGTACTGAGCCACATAACCTCCGGTACACTACCTTGCTGATAGGCAGTCACTTAGAAAGTGACCCCGCTGGCCACAACCAAAACAACCATCCATGTCTGATTGGCACATCCCTTGTTGTCTGCTACCACATTTGTTCCACATGGGATCTTGAAAACCTCTATGACCCACTCTGTCCTGTGACTGAGAGCCTGGTGCTTTGAAACTCTGTTTCTGGCTGAATTGACCTTTATGATCATATTTGGACCTCACGACTAGTGCACTGGCTGCAGATGGAGTGGGTTCTAATGACCTTTTATTGAAAAACTGTCTGCCTCCACCTCCCTGAGATCCTCCGTGATTAATGTTTCCTACAGACTTAGTTCTTTTGCTAATTTCTACATCTTTCTATTTTTACAATTTCTCATCTCTCTTCTTATTCTCAAATCTCTTCCAACCCTATTTAGTGAAGTCATCACATTCCCCTTCCTAAGCATGTCGTTATTATCTGACTTGCACATCCATAATACAACCGTCCCTTCTTGTGGGACATGCGCTTTATTCTACTTTCAAAATCATCCCAAGTCTCATTCGTTACTATCAAATACTTCACGATCATTCCATAGTGGGTAACATCCTCACTTGGACCTTGAATTTATTTCTCATCACTTGTCACATTCGATATGTATGAAATTCGATAAGAGGAGAATGTTACTTACTGCTCTAAGCTTCATGGCACGATCTAGAGTAAAAAGAAGTGAAAAAATTCTAAATGTCTTGGTGGTAAACCATACATGTGTGGCGCACACACACACACATAAAAGTGATCCCACTGGACACGGCTTCATAGACTCCCTCGGACACTTGAACCTAGTGCTCTGATACCAAGCTTGTCACTACTCGGACCATAGCCTGGGCAAAACCGGCACTCAGTGCCTGAACTGCTGGATCGAGCATACCAATCAAGACTGACTAAACTACTAAAAATATAATTGTGCGGAATATACTTAAAGCATGATAAACTACTAAAAAGTCTAACTAATGTCATAATTATGAAATACTGAGATAAGTCTGAGAATATAAAGACGTGGCCAACACGGCTAACAAAATATCTGAAAATACTGAATAACCTTACTCTTCTCTAAAAATACATAAATACTATATTTACCTAGACAAGGCCCCTGCATACCTGGCTATATAACATAACTGAATAAATGATAGCAAAATCAATGCCCCAAAAGAGACTGGGGCTCATCAAGCATCTGATATGAGGGAGGTCCTAACGAACAGATCTATTGTCTCAAATGAGTACCTACATCATGAAATGCAGGCCCCAAACAGAAAGAGATGTAAGTACATTTGAATTGTACTTATACGTAAAACCAACTGAAAGAATAAATAGATGTGGGGTGCTCGGGAAAAGGACATCCCAAATCAATAAACATGAAATATACTGATTCTAAAATTGAAACTAAAACCGAGCATAAGGATGATTGAATTGAGCACTTGAATTATAATCACAATCACCCCTTACTAAATAAATGAGGAAATCATCTGTTTTATCTGAATTCTTTAACTGTGACCTCGGGTTATATATATATATATATATATATATATATACCGAGCATAAGGATGACCGAATTGAGCACTTGAATTATAATCACAATCACCCCTTACTAAATAAATGAGGAAATCATCCGTTTTATCTCGAATTCTTTAATCGTGACCTCGGGTTATATATATATATATATATATATATATATATATATATATATATATATATATATATATATATATAAATTGTAGTACTAACATGAGATACTGAGAATTTTTATGGGCTACTTTTCTGTGAATATTGTAAGAAGCTTAAACCAACAAGGGTACAATGGAAGGGTGGTTCACAAGTGTGGAAAAAGATGTTGGAAGCCAGGGATCAAATGGATCACTTAATTTGGTGGGAACCAAGAAGTTGTTCATGTGATGTCTGGGAAGATAACTAGACTAGGTTGGGGCCTCTCAGGGATGTTTCAAGCACATATCACAATATAGAAGAGGTGGCTGAACTCATGAACTCAGAAGGTTGGGACTTCCAAAAGATGAATGTAGTGTTACCAGAGCAGAAGGTAAATCATGTTAAATCTGAACTGAGCATAATGGGGCAATCAACGGATGCAGATCTACAATGGTAGACTTTAACTAATTCTTGTAAATTTACAGTGAGCACTGCATGGAACTTAATGAGGCAGCAGGAGCAAGAGTCATTAAACAATCAAAGAATATGGAGTAAATGAGTGCCATTCAAAATTTCATTCTTTTTATGGAGGATGTGGAAAGCTAAACTCCCAGTTTATGATGTACTTAAAAGAATGAATATTTCCATTATATCAAGATTCAGATGCTATCTAAATTCACAGTTTGAGGAAACATTGCAACATCTTTTCTTGACTGGTAAATATGAAGCAGAAGTGTGGCAGTACTATACCACAGCAACAGGTATCATAGACCCTTTAATACAGTTACATCAAGCAGTGGTAAAATGGTGGAATATGAAGTGTGCAGTTAAGTTAAAACTAGTTTTTGAAGCAATTGCATCATTCATCTGTTGGCAGTTCTAGAAAAGAAGAAATGCACTGATGAATGGAACATAGATGAGTAAGAATAAAGTCATTTACTGCATCAATCAGAACATTCATAACCTGATAAATAGTCTATACCCATGGTTGAAGAATGTTCCACATACTTGGCCTCAGATGGTACAGCTTTTAGAAGGACTCAATCCTAAAGTAGGAGGTCAAATGGTACAATGGAAATGTTACGCCTCTCGTCTTCGTTATAGTAGAACCAATGATTTCCCAGTTGAGTATGTCTTGAGAATGGAGACCCGTGCCCAAGTTTTGGGAACATAAAGTGTTGTACTCTGTGTACAAATGTATCAGTCGGTATTCTGGGTAAATTATGGAGTTAGAGGTTGAACGGATCGAATCGATGAAATTTGAACTGAATCAGAAAATTCTTCAGACACCGAACTATCAACGGGTCGTCGACATATCGATGGACCGTCGTTGTGCTGCGTTAACATGCTTCAAAGAATCAGAGATCTACAGGTGTAAGTCGACGGACCCTCGACACGTCGACTGGTCGTCGACCCGCTCGTCGAACCTCTTCACTGGAGCTTTCCTGTTCCAGTTATAAATAGACGACCCCTGCCCTTATTTTTCAATTTCCACTTTTTCTACAGGTCTTGAGAGCTCTAGAATATTCCTTCCATCATACTAACACACATCCATGGGAAATCAAGGATTAAACACCAAGAATTGGTAGAATCAAGTGTATGGATAACCACTAGGGCTTGTAGCGATCAGAAATCCTTTTGTATTGAAGTTGGGGTTTTTTTGAAGTGGAGTATTTTCATCCAAAGACCATCCCTACATAATTAAAGGTGAGTTTTCCGTTTCATGTTATTAAAGGTGTTGAGTGGTTGAAAGCCTTGGATTAGATAAGAATGTAAAATATGAGCTTGAATGTGGAAAATAAAGGTATTTTGAGTAGTAAATTAATGTGAATAAAAATTCTTGGTATAAGATGAGAATAATCTTGTTATAAATGATGCTAATGACGTTGAGGAAGTGTTATGTGAAGAATAAATATGATATTGTATTATAGTTATGGTTATGGATGATTTTGAAGGTGGATTTGAGAAGTAAACAATGTTTAACTTGAAGAATCTATTGATTATGCTATTATAGGTGTTCTTATTGATGTTTGGGAGTTGTCTTATTATATGGGGGAAGTTTTCGAAACAAAGGAAATGCTGCCCAATTTTTGTTAGCTCTTAGTCGCCTTAGCTTAGCATTAAGCATGTTTTTAATGATCTAATGTAGTACGAAATCTCTTGAATGTAGAGTTGTGAGCTTGGAAGGAGAATGCTTAGTCGTTAAGGAGACATAAAGGTATGTAAGGCTAGTCCCCTTCTTTCAAAGGCATGACTCCTATGTTATGATTTCCTTTCTATATTCCCATGACCTTCTTACATCCCAAGAGATGGAAGTTAAGGATTCTTAAGAGCTTCTTATGAGATAGAGATGAGATATGTTCTATGATAATGATGTTTTCATGAGTTTGATAAACCTATTTTATGATTCCATTGATGTCACTTCTTGTTGTTGTCTCACCTCATGATATTAGTTCTTCCAAGGTAAGGCATAACGATGATGATTATTCCATAATATAATCGGAGGTCCCCGACCTTACGTCACTCCGATAGAGTTATAGCCTTCACTTGAGCTCCCATGCATGCCTCATATTATGTATATGATTACACCGCACCTATATGACCGGGCAGTCACCACTACGACTGGCGTAGCGGGTAGCTATGATGATGATTACACCATGTCTATATGGCATGGGCAGACATCACTAGTGGGCGGCTTGAGATATTTACCCCGGACGTGGGAGGCCCGGACGCGAGCTAATTATGATCACACCGTACCTATATGGTGTTATATCCCGCATTTTTGTGCAATCGGATAATTCGAGACAATAGCGGAAGGATGACAAGCAAGGCCCTATTTTATTTTGTTAAGCATAGGGATGGCTTATGAAGCATTTAGAAGCGGAATCATTAAGACAGGCCAAGGGCATGAAGGAAAACTCGCAATATGCCTCGTGGAATTATGGAGGAAGACGAAGGGTAAATTTGGAAATTGGAAAATAGTTGCATGAACTACAAGGAATGGACTTGGAATAATTGGGCTTGGAATTTAAAAAAAAAAAAGAAGGAGAAAGAAGCCCAACCGGCCTTGGCTAGCCCAAGCCCATGGAAAATTAATTCCATGTGGTTAATAAATAAGAGACCATGTTTTCATCTAGAGAATTCAAGAGAGAAACAAAAGAAACTAGAACAAAAAAAGAGAGAGGCCTTCGGCCATAGAGAATAAGAGAGGAGAAAAAGAAAAGAAAAATTTCCTAGCCTTCAATCTTGTTCCAAGAATTGTTATCTTGTGATAATCCTACTAAGTTGAGGGTCCTTAGTAAGTTGGAGTGTTTGTTAGAGCAAGAGCAACACTTATTCATGCAAGTTGAAATTTCTAGCCAAGTAAAGAATTGAAGAACAAGGTAAGGTTAATCCCTTTTTATGTGTTACGGATGATTTTATGTGTTGTAGCATGTAAAGGTGGATGAAATTCATGGAAAGGAAAAAAACTATGTGTGGCCGTGAGGTGTGATGTATGTGTGTGTGTGTGGAAATCATGTTTTAATTATATTATCTAGTGTTTGGTTGTTATTATTGTCAATACTATGTTGATAATGGAAATTGAATGATTTTGGAGAAGTTGTAGTTGTATATGCATGATGTTGGCCGTGTGTTGTGTGTATGGTGGTATGGCCGTGTGGTTGTGGTGCAATATGGAAGGGAATGAATTGATTTTATTCAATGTTTTAATCGTTATTGTGTGAGTTTATGTTGCTAATAGAAGCTTAAGGATATTAGAGAAATTGTGGTAATTGGAGACTTGTTGTGTAAGTTTATGTAAATGGAATATGATGTTCTTGCATGCATGGAAGATAATGAGATTAGTATGATATTGTTGGCATATGAATTATTAGGTTGTTATTATTTTCAATGGAGTTGGAAGGTTTCAAAGGAAGTAGTATATTGATTAAGTTGTTAGAAAGTATCTTGGATCGAAATTGGAAATTGTTAATATGGTTGTGATATTATGATTGATAGTTTGGCCGGGTTGAATTCCCGGATTGTTGTTGATGAGAATTGGCTAAGATGATTCTTGGGGAATGATGTATTTACAGGGGAAGTGCTGCCGAAATTCCGATAGACAAGTGTCATTTTGAGATTTTGCTTTTAGGCACTTGAACTAACATTTGGTAAACATGACCAAATTGTAGATTCTGCGAAGTTGAGCTTGAATTTGGAATAGCATAAGGAGCGAAAAGAGGTATGTAAGACTTCACTTTCCTTTCTTGGCATGTCCTAGACATAATAGGGTTGGATACGGGCCTCGGGGACCATTCCTTTTCTTGAAACCTAAGATTGAAAATAGTTACTATTCATTCAAATAATTGAATTAGAACTTGCGCGAAATGTCGAAAAACTTCCTAACCATCCGTAACTTACCCAAATAGGACTCGATTACTCTAAGACCCTCCCAAGTGACGCCATGAATTGTAGTATACGTGAAATT
>NC_081349.1:66334669-66354777 GCF_029784015.1 Lycium ferocissimum
TCCTTTTTTTTTGTTCTTCAACCTCTTGAAATTTCTAGAGAACTTTTGAATATTATGAAGACTTAGTCTTCTTTTAAATTGATCCTTAAACTTTTATGTGGGCTTAACCCCACACCACTTTGGACGGCCAACTTGGCCTAATAATCAAGCCCCATTTTTTTTTTTTTTTTGTTTTGCATTCCATAAAAATTATTTTCCAACTTCCAAATTTACCCTTCGCCTTCCTCCATATTTCCACGAGTCATATTGCGGACTTACCTTTTTGCCCCTAGCCTTTCTTAACGTTTCCACTTCTAAATTCTTCATAAGCAACTCATATGCCAACCAAAATAAGAACATGGCCTTGCTTATTATCTTCCCGCGACTACCTTGGATTATCCGAACAAACGAAAATACGGGATATAACACAGAACTCACATTTTGAAAATTTAGCATATAACTCATGAGTCCAAAAAATCCCAAGGACAATACGCAAATGATCTGCGCTCTATTTCTGACCGAGAATATACTAGAATGTCATCGATAAACACGATCACAAATAGGTCTAGAAAAGGCCTGAATACATTATTCATCAAATTCATGAACACTGCCGGAGCATTAGTCAACCCGAATGACATTACCCGAAATTCATAGTGCCTATATCTGGTTCTGAAAGCCGTCTTCGGAATGTCTTTTTCTCTAACTCTCACTTGGTGGTACCCTGATCTCAGATCTATTTTAGAAAACCACCTGGCACCCTGCAATTGGTCAAGCAAATCATCGATTCCTAAGAGGATATTTATTCTTTATCGTCACCTTGTTCAATTGCCTATAGTCAATGCACATTCCCATATTTCTTTCTTACAAACAGGACAAGTGCTCCCCATGGCGATGAACTGGGTCTAATAAATCCCTTCTCGAGCAAATCTTTCAGTTTTGCCTTTAGCTCTTTCAATTCTGCAGGAGCCATTCTGTAAGGAGGAATAGATATAGGTTTGGTGTTCGGCAATACATCAATAGTAAAGTCAATCTCCCGTTCCGATGGAAGACCTGAAAGTTCATCTGGGAATACATCCGGAAACTCATTTGCTACCGGGACGGATTGAAGAGTTAGCGGCTTTGCTTCGGTGTCATGAACTCGGACTAAATGATAAATATAGCCCTTGGCAATCATCTTTCTTGCCTTGAGATAGAAATAAACCTACCCCTTGGGGATGTTTTGTTACCTTTCCATTCAAGCACTGGTTCTCCGGGGAATTGGAATCGAACCATCTTTGTCCTGCAATCTACATTAGCATAACAAGAGGCTAACTAATATATGCCTATAATCACATCAAAAACTAACATTTCCAGCTCAATCAAATCAACTATGGTCTGACGATCACATACCACAATCGCACAATCTTTATACACTTGTCTAGCTATTACCGGGTCAACAACAGGAGTAGACACCTCAAAAGGTTTAATTGACTCGAGTTTCACCCCAATACGATCAGCAATATACGGAGTAATGTAGGATAAAGTAGAACCCTAATCAATCAATGCATAGACATCATGAGAGAATACTGATAGGATACCTGTGACAACGCTAGGAGAGGACTCAAGATCCTGACATCCGGCTAAAGCATAAATACAGGGCTAGGAGCCACCTGAACTGGACGCTACCCCTCTGCCTCTACCGCGGCCTGCTGAAGCCTGGGGGGTCTGCCCTACGGGGCGCACGGACGAAGAAGAACCTGCTACTGATCCTGTAGGCTGAGCCCCAACTCTACCACCCATCGACGGACAATCACGCATCATATGCCCAACCTGACCACAGGCATAGCAAGCATCTGAACCTCGGCGACACTGACCCGAATGTAATCTACCACACTGGCTGCATTGTGGTAATGGTGGTCTTCTCTTACTAGGATCACCTCCAAACTGGGAACCCGACACTATCGAGCTCTGACCCTCTCCGGAATAAATGAGGCGGTCAAATCTCCTGCCCGCAAACCGAGAAGGTGCACTAGTCACAGACTGGACTGAATACTTGGAATATGACTGCCTCTGATCCCCTCTATACTCGCTACTAGCACCGGCAGATCTGGCCCTCTTGCTCTGCTCTCTATCCATATCACGCTCACCCCTTTACGGCTGTTGTTGCTCTTCTAAATTCTGAGCATGAGCCTGAATACGGGAGATGTCCATCCCCTCCTGTAGTGAAGCTATCAAGCAATCTTTGATCAAATGTGGTCGTAAGCCACTCACAAATCTATGCACCCGGTCTCTCATATCGGCTATCATGGTCGGAGCTTATAGGGCCAATGAATTGAAATGAAGGCTATACTCCCGAGCACTCATATTTCCTTGCCTTAAATATAGAAACCTATCAGCTCGAGCCCTTCGAACTTGGGGTGGCATCTAATGGCGAATGAAGGCATCTACGAATTCTTGCCGAACCGGGGACGGTGCATTTTCCCATCTTGAAGAAATACAATTGTTGTACCAAAGGACCGCAACATCACGGAGACTATAAGATGCCAACTCCACGGACTCAATATCTGAAGCATGTATGATTCTCAGTGTCCTCAACATCTCGTCTATAAAACCCTGCGGATCTTCATCCGGCTTTGACCTAAAAAATTCTGGCGGGTTCTGTATACGGTAAAAACCGAATATATGTAAGACCGGTGAGACCGGGGGCCGAGGGTATGACCAAATGAGCACGAGTATGATCAGACTTTTCTTCAGACGGAGAATTGCACCGGATGTGGCTGATCCGAGAAAAGAGAAGTAAATCTGTTGATCCGGTGTCTCCGGACCAAACTCAGCGTTGTCGTTAGTTCGGTTTCTCCAAGTCAAGTTCTCATGGTCGTTAGTCCGGTTTCTTCAGGTCCGAGCTGAACGTGGCCGTTGGTCCGGTTAACTAGTTACAGAATCGCCACGCGCCAATATCTACATATTTATTCAGGGCATTAACGCATACACTCACATATACATATCATTGCATACAAGTCCATATATATTCCACATCAACTCAAAATAGATTAAAGTTCCACATATCCTATACCTCACTTATAAATTCAGTTGATTACCTAAATCCGGGATAAACAGTTTGGCGCCCACTGTGAGGCTAGGATAATAGTGATTTTTTAATCTTAACTTCTACCTTATACCCGTTTGATTACAGAATCTTCTCCTAATTTCTATCAAAAAACAGACAGATGGTGAGCAGCGGACAGTCTGGTCATGTTAACAACAACGACATTGTGGTCGAAAATGAGAATAGTGGGTTACGGAACCTACCAGCTGATCCGATCGACCCAAACTCCGTTGATTCGAGGGAAGGCCTCAACCGGCAGAACACCGTGAACCAGGAGAATGCCACCCAACCGGCCACTGATCTCTTAAATACGCATAATTCAGTTACTTTATCCCAGGCACAAGGCCGGAAAGCACCGGATACCCCGGATGAGATTAACTTACATCTAAGTTTTGAAATGTTGCAGGAACAGTGAACCGCCATCGCCGAACAGGGAATCACAATAGCTCAGCTGCAAAGCAAAAATGATAAAGCAGCCCCGGAAAGGTCAAAAGGCACTGCCGAACCAAGAAGGGACGAAACTCGAATAGTCGAGAGTAATGGATCGAGAGCCGGTTCATCCACCGAAGTTCTGAGAATGCTCGAAACATTGGCAAAGCGGGTAGACTCAACTAAAAAGTGGGTGGAAACATATAACTCTCGGGTGGATCAGATCCCGGGGGCTCCTCCGATTCTTAAAGTGCCGGATTTGAAGAGATACATCCAAAGGCCTTTCCCTCCAAGTGCAGCTCCGAAGTTGATCCCGAAGAGGTTAAAGATGCAAGATATCCAGAAATACGATGATACAACGGACCCGTAAGAGCATGTGACTTTGTACACGTGTGCCATAAAAGGCAATGATGTCGAAGAGGATGAAATTGAGTCTGTTTTGCTGAAAAAATTTGGGGAAACACTATCGAAAGGGGCACTGACTCGTATGACAATCTGCCCGAGCATTCAATCACTTCTTTTGAAATGCTCGAAGATGCGTTCATAAAGGCCCATGCCGGGGCTAAAAAGGTCCAGGCCCGGAAGGCGGACATCTTCCGCATAGCCCAACGGGATGATGAATTACTACGAGAATTTGTGAACCGTTTCAAAAGGGAACGGATGGAGCTCCCTCGGGTTCCGGAGAAATGGGTCGTACATCCAGCTTTTTACCAAAGGGCTTAATCCTCGAAACTCGATGGCCTCATTCAAGCCGAAAGAAAACTTGTTGGAATGTGAGGTGACACAGGCGCATGTTCATAACAGGTACGAATCAAAGATTCGGGTAAAGGATGACCAGCTCGAGCTCCCCCCAGGACCCGTAAATATGAGAAAAAGCTCTGAAAGGTGGAGAAAAGCTTACGATCCGGAGGTCCGATCATCAAGGGACAGATACCGGCCATACTCTCATTCAGAAAAACTGGGTTTCAGGTCAGAAAAATCAAGGGTTGGCCCCAGTCAATTCTCTGGTCGGGGTGATTGATGGGCTGAGAGCCCGTTGAATAGTCGAGGTCTATCATTTAGAATCGATGTCAGGAGTTCGGCTAGCAACAAAGACTTACCAAGGATATCAGAGCACAACTTCAGTATCAATACCTCGGATCTTGTCTCAGCCATTGGCCGTATCGCAGAAGCAAGATAACCGAGACCACAGAGATCAGACCCGGGTCAACGAGACCCGAGCGTGATGTCTGAGTATCATGGAACCCATGGGCACAGAACTGAGGACTGTCGCCAACTAAGGGAGGAGGTGGCTCGCTTATTGAAGAATGGCCACCTTCGAGAATTCTTGAGTGAACAAGCTAAAAGCCACTACAAGGAAAGGGAATCTCACAAATGGACTGAACCGGTGGAACCTCAGCATATAATCAATATGATAATCGGGGGAACAGATGCTCCTCGAGGGCCGGTGATGAAACGAACAAAGGTTTTCGTTGTGCGTGAGAAGCGCAGCCGGGATTACGTACCCGAGGGTTCCATCTCCTTCAGCAATGAGGATGCAGAGGGCATCATTCAACCACACAATGATGCACTGATAATCTCTATTCTTATTTTTAAATCACAAGTTAAATGTATTTTGATTGACCCAGGTAACTTGGCCCAACATCATCCGGGGAAGAGTGGTTGAACAACTAAGGCTACTCGACCAAATTGTACTGGTAGCCCGAGTACTCAGTGGGTTCAATATGGCAAGCGAAACTACGAAGGGGGAGATTTCTTTGCCGGTCAACATTGACGGCACCATTCAACAGACGGTGTTCTATGTCATCGAAGGAGATATGAAGTATAATGCTTTACTTGGTAGACCGTGGATTCATAGCATGGGGGCGGTGCCATCGACACTACATCAACTGCTGAAATTCCCAACCCCGGAGGGGATAAAAACCATCCGATGTGAGCAGCCAGCTGCAAGAAAGATGTTCGCGGTCGAGGAAACGCCACTCTTTCCCAAAAAATCGGATATAAAAGATGATGAATCAGTCGGAGGCAAGGACACCCAATAGCAACTAAAGGGTACGGGTTCGACAGCGGAGCAGAAGGGGTCGGACCCGGGGGATGAAGAGGATGATTTCGGCGTACCCAGATCGTTCGTCTTACCGGATGACTCGGATGCAACCAAATCTACCGTGGAGGAGTTGGAGCAAGTCATCTTGTTCGAATATCTACCGGATAGAAAAGTATACCTAGGCACGGGATTAACCTCAGAGCTCAGGAACAATTTAATTAAATTTTTTCAAGCTAATGCCGATTGTTTTGTATAGTCCCATATAGATATGACAGGTGTACCACCGGAAGTGACGACTCACAAGCTCAGCCTTGACGGGAGATTTCCTATAGTGAAGCAGAAAAGGAGGCCCATGGCAGAGCCGAAACACGCCTTCGTAAAGGATGAGGTAATAAAGCTTTTAAAAATAGGCTCTATCCGGGAGGTAAAATACCCGGACTGGCTATCTAACGTAGTGGTGGTGCCAAAGAAAGGTAATAAATTTAGAATGTACGTTGATTATAATGATTTAACAAAGCATGCCCGAAGGATTCATTTTCGATGCCTCACATTGATAGAATGATCAATGTGACGGCCGGGCATGAGATGTTATGTTTTCTCGATGCTTACTCCGGGTACAACTAAATCCGGATGCACCCGGAGGATCAAGAGAAAACATCTTTTATTACTAGGTACGGGACTTACTGTTACAATGTCATGCCTTTTGGGTTAAAAGATGCCGGTGCAACTTACCAACGCCTAGTTAATGGGATGTTCGAAGAACAGATAGGGAAAACAATGGAAGTTTATATTGATGACATGGTAGTCAAGTCCCTGGAAATAGAGGACAATTTAAAACATTTGCAAGAAACTTTTGATGTACTCCGTAAATACAACATGAAGCTTAACCCAGAGAAAGGCGCCTTCGGTGTCCGATCTGGCTAGTTCTTGGGTTTCATGGTGTCGAACCGGGGGATTGAAATTAACCCGGACAAGATCAAAGCCATCGAGGATATTGAGGTGGTGAATAACATCAAAGGAGTGCAAAGGCTCACCGAAAGGATAGCAGCGCTGAGCCGTTTTTCATTTCGAGGTCTTCGGATAAAAGTCACCATTTCTTCTCCTTATTAAGAAAGAAGAATGACTTTGTTTGGACACCGGAATGCCAAAGATCATTGCAGGAATTAAAAAGATACTTGTCCAGCCCGCCTCTGCTGCACACACCGAAGGTAGACGAGCAGTTATTTCTCTACCTCGCCGTATCTGAATTGGCAGTAAGTGGTGTTTTGGTCCGAGAAGAATCAGGTACACAAATTCCTATATATTATTGAGTAGGACTTTAGGGGATGCATAAACCCATTATCCCCACCTCGAAAAGTTGGCTTTGGCATTGGTATGTGCTTCAAGAAAGCTCAAACCTTACTTTCAATGCCATCCGATATGTGTAGTGACTACTTATCCTCTAAAAAATTTCATGCATAAACCGGAATTGTCGGGTAGACTGACCAAATGGGCCGTGGAGATTAGCGGATATGATATTGAATATAAACCTAGGACGGCCATTAAGTCTCAAATCTTGGCCGATTTTGTGGCAGATTTTACCCCCGCTTTGATCCCCGAGGTTGAGAAAGAGCTTCTGCTAACCTCGGTAAAGGCTTCGGGTATTTGGTCTTTACACACGGACGGGGCCTCGAACCTAATGGGTTCCGAGCTAGGCATCGTCCTTAAAACCTCCGCCGGGGATGCCGTTAGACAATCGATTAGAACTATTAACTTGACTAACAATGAAGCCGAGTATGAGGCTATGATTGCAGGTTTGGAATTAGCTCAGAGTATGGGAACCAAAATAATCAAAGCAAAATACGACTCTCTCTTGGTCGTTAACCAAGTGAATAGCGTCTTCGAGGTTAAGGATGAACAAATGCAAAGGTATCTGGAGAAAACCCAAGTGATACTACACCGGTTTAAAGAGTGGACCGCGTAGCATGTACCCAAGGAGCAGAAAAAAGGCCGAGGCATTGGCCAACTGGGCTCTTCGGGCCGAAGGAGGAAATCAACCCGGCACCATAGTGCAGTTGATGAATTCGGCGATAGAAAACGGGTATGCTGAAATAAACACGATGAGTCTAACTTGGGATTGGCGCAACAAATACATTGACTACTTGCAAGATGGAGAACTCCCAAGTGACCCAAAAGAATCACGGTCACCGAGGACAAAAGCAACACGGTTCTATTTAATAGACGGTCAATTGTATCGACGGTCTTTCTTCGGACCCCTGGCCAAGTGTTTGGGTCCCGGAGAAACCGATTATGTGATGAGACAAATCCACGAGGGTACCTGCGGTAATTACTCCGGTGCAGACGCCTTAGTTCAAAAAATTATCAGAGCCGGTTATTACTGGAACCGGATGGAGGAGGACTCGAAGAATTTTATCCGAAAATGTGATGGGTGTCAAAGGCATGCCCCGATGATCTATCAACTCGGGGAGTTTCTACACCCGGTGATATCACCTTGGCCTTTCATGAAGTGGGGAATAGACATTGTTGGTCCTTTGCCATGGGCACCAGGTAAGGCCCATTTTATTTTATTTATGACTGACTATTTCTCC
The DNA here is from genome assembly GCF_029784015.1 of Lycium ferocissimum. Lineage (NCBI taxonomy): Eukaryota > Viridiplantae > Streptophyta > Magnoliopsida > Solanales > Solanaceae > Lycium > Lycium ferocissimum. The sequence continues at coordinate 66,342,795 of NC_081349.1, forward strand.
AAATGGGTTGAAGCGCAGGCTTTCGAAAAGATTAGAGAAAAGGAGTTTATCGACTTCATATGGGACCACATTATTTGTCGTTTCAGCATCCCGGCCGAAATAACTTGTGATAACGGTCCTCACTTCGTTGGCAGCAAGGTCAATAACTTTCTCGAAGGGTTGAAGATCAAAAAAATTATATCAACTCCGTATTACCCAAGTGCAAACGGACAGGCGGAATCCACGAACAAAATAATAATTCAAAATCTAAGGAAAAGACTAGAAACATCGAAGCATCACTGGAGGGATGTTCTACCGGAGGTATTGTGGGCTTACAGAACCACATCGAAATCAAGCACGGGTGTAGCACCTTTCTCTTTGGTCTACGGGGTTGAAGCCCTCATCCCAATAGAAGTTGGTGAATCAAGCCTTCGATTCAGATACGCCACCGGTGGGTCAAATGAGGAGGCCATGGCCATAAAACTCAACCTCACGGATGAACTTCGTGAAAATGCGTTGGTCTGTATTGCAGCCCAAAAACTGTCACACCTTAGTTTCCGTTAGGGCGTTATGGGCACCCGACCCTTACCTAGGGCCGAGCGAACCCTCTGACTCTCGTGGCACTCATAATCATATTGGGCCCTCATAGCATAACATGAATACATAATGAAAGCTTTTCAGAAACAAACTTGCTTTTCATCCCTTTTCAAATCAAGTAATGCCTGTGATCGTATAAGACCCGTAGAACAATGCATCATAATACGTCGGCTTATAGAGCCGCTTACAAAATTGACATACTACATACACGACACTGTCTGCAAAGTCTCTAACATGGAACATGAAACCATATCATAATGCTCGACTCGGCGGCAGACTCCGAGAAAGTGGAGCTCGCCAATCCCCGCCGGAGCATCTTCGCTAATATCTTGAACTCATCCGGGTGTACACGCGCGTACGAACGCAGCGTCCACAAGAAGGGATGTCGGTACAAGCAATGTCTTGAGTATGTAAAGCATGAGTAAAATATTTTAGAGGATACAAAGCATGAGTAGTAACAAGACGAAAACATAGGGCATTTCCCGAGACGAAGAGTAACCCGCACATCCGAGTGCCCTTTTAGGCGGAACCATGCCTGTTTAGTGCTGCGGAACGTGCAGCCCAATCCATATATCTATTATATTGCTGCGGAACATGCAGCCCGATCCATATATATGTATATTATATTGCTGCGAAACGTGCAGCCCGATCCATATATATGTAATAAAAGAGTAACCTGTACATCTGAGTGCCTTTTAGGTGGAACCATGCATGCTTAGTGCTGCGGAACGTGCAGCCCGATCCATATATAAATTATATTACTGCGGAACGTGCAGCCCGATCCATATATATATATATTATATTGCTACGGAACGTGCAGCCCGATCCATATAATATATTGCTGCGGAACGTGCAGCCCGATCCATAACCACATATCCCGCGTCCGGGCATCCCGCGTCCGGACGGTATCATGTCATATTATACCAACTGATCAGGTGGTTACGCGTATATAACGCTCTCGCCCTTTCCCATATTCCCCATATACATATACATATATCATATTCATATATCATATAAGTAGCATGCATGAGAGCTCAAAGAAAGTCATGTATCTATCGGAGTGACGTAAGGTCGGTAACCTCCGATCGTATTACGGAATACTCATGGTCGCTTTGTCTCACCTTGAAGGAACGATTATTATAAGGTGACCATCAATGAAAAATAACTTCACGAGGAAACATAAAACAGGATCATAAGGCATCAATTCATATATTTTAGAATCTGTAGAAATAGTCATCATTCATGAATAAAATTGAGAAATTAAGAAATAGCTCAACATTCTCATATCGTCATTGAAATCATAGACTTGGAGCCTTTAAACATGGAACCATCATCATCATATTCATCGTAGGAAAATACTCTCATTTTTGACATCATCGTTGTCATTGTAAAACATATCCATCGTTGTTGTCATGGAAGCTTACGAGTCATAAACCTCCGATTTGGAAAGATACGGACATTTCGGGATTCTTTCAAGAATAGGTCGTTAGAACCAACAAGGAAAGTCGCGGGGCCCACGGACGAGCATCAACCCGATCCGGCCCGCCTATGAAAGTTAAAGATCATTACTCGTTATGAAATCTGCTACGATGGTTTCGAAGCGATCCGAGCCCATCTGTGAACGTTACGGGCGTTCATAGTTTCGGACTCATTTAGGAACAAAATTCTTTGAGAACAAAACTTTTGAAAACATCAAAGTTATGGAAGCATTTATGAAATCGTAATCTAAGAATCATACCCTTGAAAGAAAGGGACGAGCCTTAACATACCTTGGCCGCTCCCTAGGCTAATCCAAACTTATGCCTTGGCTTCTCACGATCTACAATCACGTCATTAGATATCAACCATTAGCCATAAGCACTTAAGAATCCGATTTCAAACTAACGATATCCATAAGTGATTCAGAACGCATTTTAACATCACTAATTCCTTTCTACATAATTCGACAACATTTCGTTCATATTCAAATAATCTACATACGATCGATTCAACTTCATTGATCATACGTCCAAGTATTAATCTGAAACCATTCAAACACGATTCAAGAACATCCCAATCAATCCATGCAATATTCAAAATAACTCCAACAATATACTACTCCAACCGAAACTTTCCAAACTTGGCAAGAGCAACACAATGCATTCTTTTTCTTTCAAATTCATACGCTATATCAACAATTCACACAATGACAACATTCTTATCGTAAATACTACAAACCCTATTACAATTTCATTAGCCTCCAAAATAGCCCACAAATGGCTACAACTTCCGCTTGAGTCATTGAACTTTCATTCTCATCATAGAACACATAACAACAACAATCAAAATATTAAGTAACAATAATTCATCATTCCTACACCATATAGCACATACACGGCCACACACACAACACCCCAATTTCATGATTTTCATTCATTTCTACACTCTACCACACACACAAAGCATGCACAACCACCTACAAGTCATGTAGAGAGGATTAAATCTTACCTTCCACTTATTTCTCCTTCGGCTAGAGTTGAAGAATTGCAAAAACGAATGATTCAATTGCTCCAACGACTACTCCATGTCGTAGAGGACCTTCTAATGAGTAGAAAGACTAGAAGAAAACAATTTTTCATGACCAACCTGCCAGCCCCTCTAGCCGTTTCTCCTCCTTCTTTTTTTTTCTTTTTCTCCAACTTTCTAGAAATTTTCTAGAAATTTCCATAAAAGATGAATAAGTCTTGCATGGTCCTCTAATATCCACATACATATATATAAGTCCCTTACAAAATGTGAAATGAACACATGTACATCTTCATGGCTCAAAATAATTGGCCAACCATGGGTGGGACCCACGGCCACTTGGCTTCTCCAAGAAGTCATGAACTAATAACACTTTCCAAATTCCAAGTTCGCCCTTATCATTCCATGCCAATAATAACATTCATAAGCGGCTTGCGCATTAAAACAAAACCAGAGAATGGCCTTGCCCTTAACTTGTCGCAACTAACTCGGAATATCCCAGCGTACAAAATGCGGGATATAACATCCTTCCCTCCTTTAGAACATTCGTCCTCGAATGTTCAACTAGTCTCGTAAGGTCTTCTAAGGATCTTGGGGGGGTTTCCTTTATCACCACGGCATGCAATCTCTTCTATCGATTACGTTCCTTCTTCATTTTCTCTTCAGCCTCTCGAGTCATCTCCTCCCTGTCGTTATTTCGTCACACGAACTCGGACCCTTATAATTATACCACAAGTACCTGGGACTTTGCATCTCATTGGCAATACCTCCAACAAATCCCAATGTACAGGAATTACGGGGTGTAATACCCCTTTCCTCCCTGGGGAACAGTTATCCCCCCTTAGGGTTCGATTATCAGTTGCTTAGTCCTACCTTAAAACATACGTCAGTCTCTTATCGTTCTCACTTGATTCCTTCATTGCTTGCAATCCACTTTTTCCGCTTCCTTGCCTTCCTATAATTGATCGGAATTTAGCTAACATTTTACTCTTATCCGAATCTTGTCTCCATTACTGTAGCCTTGACTTATCATGTCATAGCCATCTATCGCCCTACAGTGCTCCCTTTTTCTTGTCCCTTTGCTCACATCTCCGATTTCCCCATATTAACGGTCCTTTCATCAGTCTTTATTCCTTGTTAGCTTTCCGGTGCGGACTCTTTATAATTGTAGTCGGGTATAGCTTCCTGCTGACAATTCATATAGTTCCATAGCATATGCTTTCATATTCAAGTCACTTAGTGGTCTATAAACCTTTTCCTAACATCCAGTGGATTCCTTTATTCCATTCATGAGAGTGGCATACTCTCCTTCTCCAAATTTCCATTCGTGAGAACAGTATTTCCTCTTTTCTCTAAAAATTTCCAGGCCGCTAATCGCTGTTCTTTCTACTTCCACTGTCACTATTATTCTAAGTGTCTCCTTGAGTCCGCTACCTCGAAGGTCTCTCTCGCTCTTTACTCTCCTGTCACTCATTATGTTGCACTCTCGGTAAGAATACGCGAAGGTGTTCTAATTAGTCCAAGGAATGTCTCAGCGCCGCTTTACTAGTCCTTATGTTCTACCCCGTCTTCTCTTCTCTTGTCTGTCCTGCGGTATGGAAACAGGTCCTTCATTCAACCATAACCATGCCTCGTCTGGCCTCCGCACTAACTTCATTTTAGTAATTGGCTTAGACCATCGTTACATCTTTTCGAAATACAACTCATATATATACATACCGTAGCACATCGTCACATCATAACTTATCATATGAGCTGACATTAACCGATGTGGGATTCGCCTAAACCAATGTGGGATTTTACCTCATCATTGGGTTTGCCCCACCACTGGGTTTGAAACCAACTGATCATATCATCATATATCATATCAAATCATCATATATCATATGAGACTTCGTATCACATCATATTTTGAAATACACATCATACATATATACACGGTACCCGGCCGAAAGGGGCTCGGCGTACCGGACACATCATACACCATAATCCATACACGGTTCCCGACCAAAAGGGGCTCGGCGAACCGGATACATCATCCTCCGAAAAACACATCATTTACGAACCGAGAAACTATACGCACATAAATCCTTATTACTGACTCAACAGAATGATCAAACAAGCCCTCATTTAAAAGCCAAAACAGTAATCAAATCAAGTTTCCTCCGAACGTTGCTCGGAACATATCAAAGCCATCCGGTTACGTAAATGCTCTGGCTTATTCCGCTCTATACATCTTGTTCATCCGGAATTTGCTCGTCCTGTGTTGTCATATTCCTTTCCCTTCCTTGGTCACCCTTAACTTCCTCATTTCCTACCGTAAGGGTTTCTTACTCCCTCTCCTTATCACTTACAAGTTGCAATAGCATTAACGAACAACTTTATAGCCAACATCTTGGCCCTTAATCTAGCATAGCATCGCTATCCTTCCTGTTATCTCTTAAGTTGTTCCATATCGTCTTCTTATCATACTCTTGTCCTCATACGCATCCACTTATGGCTGGGTTTCCGATCTTACTAGTTTATTTCAGTAAAGGGTCTCATTTGTAGCTCAGGCATCCATATCAAACACATTACTGTGTCGATTATTTCCAGCTCATCCTTGCATTTCCTCTCACCCGCTTCCCCCCTTTAGGGGTGTACTTATATCGTTATCTATTTATACTTGCCTCACGTCCTTACTTCCGATCTCAATTAGGCAATACTCTTACTCCAACAACAAGTATCCAAGTTCGCTCGGAATATTATCTTTACCCCAACCTATATCGGATGCTTCCTTTGGTATCCCCTCATCATTTCTCCCATTGTGCCTATCTCTTCTTCTGTACACGAGAAATCTTATGCCCTCTCTGTATCCTTCAGGATACATTACTCCTACATAATCCTTCTCCCATTTTCAAAACGTATTCCGTTCATCCACGTTCGCCTATATCATACCAGTCATTTTCTGGCATTTATTCTATCTTGTTTCTCCTCGTCTTACATCCTGGCCTTCCGCCGTCCCGACACTTATGGCACTCATTTTTTTCTCATTTCTCAACTCCCTATAGCTTGGCTTTTCATCGTTCCGTCACTTACGACACTCGTGTCCTCCGTCACACAACATGACCTATTACTACACGGATGTCTCGCTTTCTTTTTATCTCCTTCTCCCGTTAGCTTCTCTTTCTTATCGACCTGATGATCCGCCCGTCCTACGCGACCTTTTATGGTTTACGCCCCCACTCCATAGACTCTAATCTCCCTTAGATTAATCTAACTTCTCATTTTCCTCTTACGTCTGGATTTGTGAGACTTTTCAAAAACTTCCCAGGGGGTCACCCATCCTAAAATTGCTCTCACGCAAACACGCTTAACTTTGGAACTTTAATGGAATACGATGCTTTAACGTTTTCTCTCTCTCTCCCCCCCCCCCTCCCCGATTGCGTCTACCTCACCGCACGACCTTCTACACATAATATTGAGTAAGTCGGAATCTTAACATATTCCCAAAACGCCGTCACGACACATCCCGGCAGCTGTCTTATTAATACATCCCTATTCATCACAATTCTTTTTCCTCCGTACTCTTGTCTTAATCGTATCACTTTATCCAAACCTATCAGTCCTTTCGAAGTCATCTCTTAATGTCACAAGTCATCTCTTAACATCACTAATCCATTCCAAATTCCTTATTACCATATCCCCATCGACCTCCTGTTTACTATTATTGCTAATTCCGCAATTTAACTTATTCTTCCAAAAGGGCAGCCGCACTTACGGCTTGGTCAAATCCCATCGTTACTATTCATATGACCTTTTCCAAACATATCCCAAACTTACATCTTACTCTTGTATTATTTCCAAAAAAAAAAAAAATTTGGCAGAGTTTCCTCTGTATTCCTTACTATCCCAAAACCTGCACGCAGGAAATACCAACAGCGCCTCACAGGGCCATCATCATATATACATATCATATCGTATTGTATCGTACCATAGCCACACAGCGCTCTCAATATTCATAAAAGTCCGAAAATATTAGATTTACCTCATATGCTCAACACGGCTACACGTGTCACACTTTCTTAGTTACCTTCCTTTTCAATTTTCAACTTTGCATTTCAATCGTATGCCAACACCTTACTTGGCACATATCTTTCATACCTTGGCTTACTGCGTATGCCTTGTAGTTTCCAACATCGCTAATCATTTTCTTCCATCGTTTGCCCCCTTTTTCCGAAATCAAAAGTTAGTACCGGAAATCTCATTTCCTATAACTTGGCTCTATGGCACGATCTATGAAGTGAAAGAAGAGTAACCACCCTAAATGCCCCGTAGCCTCCTGTTTATAAATGTGGCCGGCTTCACACCATAAACAGGACTCTACCGGACACGACTTTGCAGACAACCCCTAGGACGAACTGCTCTGATACCACTTTGTCACACCCTAGTTTCCGTTAGGGCGTGATGGGCACCCGACCCTTACCTAGGGCCGAGCGAACCCTCTGACTCTCATGGCACTCATAATCATATTGGGCCCTCATAGCATAACATGAATACATAATGAAAGCTTTTCAGAAACAAACTTGCTTTTCATCCCCTTTTCAAATCAAGTAATGCCTGTGATCGTATAAGACCTATAAAATAATACATCACAATACGTCGGCTTATGGAGCCGCTTACAAAACTGACATACTACATACACGACACTGTCTGCAAAGTCTCTAACATGGAACATGAAACCATATCATAATTCTCTGACTCGGCAGCACTCCGGAGAAAGTGGAGCTCGCCAATCCCGCTGGAGCATCTTCTGCTAATATCTTCAACTCATCTGGGTGTACCTGCGCGGCATGAACGCAGCCTCCACAAGAAGGGATGTCAGTACAAGCAATGTAATGAGTATGTAAGGCATGAGTAAAACATTTTAGAGGATACAAAGCATGAGTAGTAACAAGACGAAAACATAGGGCATTTCCTGAGACGAAGAGTAACCTGCACATCTGAGTGTCCTTTTAGGCGGAACCATGCCTGTTTAGTGCTGCGAAACGTGCAGCCCGATCCATATATCTATTATATTGCAGGGGAACGTGCAGCCCGATCCATATATATGTATATTATATTGCGCGGAACGTGCGGCCCGATCCATATATATATATGTAATAAAAGAGTAACTTTTATTACATCCGAGTGCCTTTTTTAGGCGGAACCATGCATGCTTAGTCTTTGCGGAATGTGCGGCCCCGATCCATATATATATTATATTGCTGCGGAACGTGCAGCCCGATCCATATATATATATATATATATTATATTGTTGCGGAACGTGCAGCCCGATCCATATAATATATTGCTGCGGAACGTGCAGCCCGATCCATAACCACATATCCCGCGTCCGGGTATCCCGCGTCCGGGACGGTATCATGTCATATTATACCAACTGATCAGGTGGTTACGCGTATATAACGCTCTCGCCCTTTCCCATATTCCCCATATACATATACATATATCATATTCATATATCATATAAGTAGCATGCATGAGAGCCCAAAGAAAGTCATGTATCTATCGGAGTGACGTAAGGTCGGTAACCTCCGATCGTATTATGGAATACTCATGGTCGCTTTGTCTCACCTTGAAGGAATGATTATTATAAGGTGAGATCACAATGAAAAAATAACTTCACGAGGAAACATAAAACGGATCATAAGGCATCAATTCATATACTTTAGAATCTATAGAAATAGTCATCATTCATGAATAAAATTGAGAAATCAAGAAATAGCTCAACATTCTCATATCGTCATTGAAATCATAGACTTGGAGCCTTTAAACATGGAACCATCATCATCATATTCATCGTAGGAAAATACTCTCATTTTTGACATCATCGTTGTCATTGTAAAACATATCCATCGTTGTTGTCATGGAAGCTTACGGAGTCATAAACCTCCGATTTGGAAAGATACAGACATTTCAGTATTCTTTCAAGAATAGGTCGTTAGAACCAACAAGGAAAGTCGCGGGGCCCACGGACGAGCATCAACCCGATCCGGGCCCGCCTATGAAAGTTAAAGATCATTACTCGTTATGAAATCTTCTACGATGGTTTCGAAGCGATCCGAGCCCATCTGTGAAAGTTACGGGCGTTCATAGTTTCGGACTCATTTAGGAACAAAATTCTTTTGAGAACAAAACTTTTGAAAACATCAAAGTTATGGAAGCATTTATGAAATCGTAATCTAAAAATCATGCCTTTGAAAGAAAGGGACGAGCCTTAACATACCTTGGCCGCTCCCTAGGCTAATCCAAACTTATGCCTTGGCTTCTCACGATCTACAATCACATCATTAGATATCAACCATTAGCCATAAGCACTTAAGAATCTGATTTCAAACTAACACTTTGTCTACGTAAATTTCAAAAGCATTTCCCCTATAAATTGGACATCCCCGAGAATTCAACTCGGCCAATCTCAACAACAACCAAACTAACAAACATGATAACGATATCCATAAGTGATTCAGAACGCATTTTAACATCACTAATTCCTTTCTACACAATTCGAAAACATTTCGTTTATATTCAAATAATCTACATACGATCGATTCAACTTCATTGATCATACTTCCAAGTATTAATCCGAAACCATTCAAACACGATTCAAGAACATCCCAATCAATCCATGCAATATTCAAAACAACTCCAACAATATACTACTCCAACCGAAACTTTCCAAACTTGGCAAGAGCAACACAATGCATTCTTTTTCTTTCAAATTCATACGCTATATCAACAATTCAAATGACAACATTCTTATCGTAAATACTACAAACCCTATTACAATTTCATTAGCCTCCAAAACAGCCCACAAACGGCTACAACTTCCGCTTGAGTCATTGAACTTTCATTCTCATCATAGAACACATAACAACAACAATCAAAATATTAAGTAACAATAATTCATCATTCCTACACCATATAGCACATACATGGCCACACACACAACACCCTAATTTCATGATTTTCATTCATTTCTACACTCCACCACACACACAAAGCATGCACAACCACCTACAAGTCATGTAGAGAGGATTAAATCTTACCTTCCACTTATTTCTCCTTCGGCTAGAGTTGAAGAATTGCAACAACGAACGATTCAATTGCTCCAATGACTACTCCATGTCGTAGAGGACCTTCTAATGAGTAGAAAGACTAGAAGAAAACAATTTTTCATGACCAACCTTATGGGGCTGGTTCGGCCAGCCCCTCTAGCCGTTTCTCCTCCTTCTTTTTTTTTTCTTTTTCTCCAACTTTCTAGAAATTTTCTAGAAATTTCCATAAAAGATGAATAAGTCTTGCATGGTCCTCTAATATCCACATATATATATATATAAAGTCCCTTACAAAATGTGAAATGAACACATGTACATCTTCATGGCTCAAAATAATTGGCCAACCATGGGTGGGACCCACGGCCACTTGGCTTCTCCAAGAAGTCATGAACTAATAACACTTTCCAAATTCCAAGTTCGCCCTTATCATTCCACGCCAATAATAACATTCATAAGCGGCTTGCGCATTAAAACAAAACTGGAGAATGGCCTTGCCCTTAACTTGTCGCAACTAACTCGGAATATCCCAGCGTACAAAATGCGGGATATAACAAAAACAGAGGATGGAAAGGTACTACAACCGGAGGGCCAATTTTTGACATTTCCAAGTTGCGGACTTGGTGCTTCGAAAAGTTACTTTGAACACCAAGAATCCCAACGACGGAAAGTTGGGTCCAAACTGGGAAGGGCCGTACAAGATAACAGGAATAACGGGTAAAGGGTCGTACCAGCTGGAATCCATGGATGGACAACGGTTGCACAATAACTAGAATGTGGCTCATTTGAAGAGATACTACTGCTAAGGTATGGATGCCTACCCTTGTGATTATTTTTTGTTAATCGTTTTGCAGGAAGTCGAGTACCGGATGAAGTTAGGTCTGAAAACACGTGTTGCACTCTTTTTCTTAGTACGATTTTGTCTTGAAGTGGGTTTTCCGACAAGGTTTTTAATGAGGCAACGAGTACAACGTGTTACATGATAGAAGCGAGGCTAAGTATCCGGGAACTCGGGGTATACCCCTCGAGTGGGGACTTGATAGTGCTTACCCGATCATGCAGCTCGGATAAACACTAGGGGACTATCATACCCACATTGAGGCTTGCCCCAAAAATAGAAAACGAGCAGCTCAATAAAGCAGATGAAAGCTGCTAGGTGCTACCCCGGAGAAGTCCTCAAAATTTTATATTTCTCACCTTTGTCCAAATTCGAAACTTCTGTATTAGGTTTCGATGTAAGGACCAAACGATCAGAATGAATCGTGTCCACTTAGCATTTGCTACGGCAAAAACAGAAGGAAACGGACGAAGTCTTCATATCATGTACGTACAAATACTTGCAATATAAAGAAGATTATAAAAATTCATTTCGAATGTGTCTTCTTGTTAAACACCCTACACCGGGGGTTACCACCAAAATTCGGCATCATTTTATCGAAATATCCTACACCGGGGACTATCGTCGAAATTCGACAAAGGCAACAAGGTCGCATTGAACCAAGCCAAAATCTTTTAACACCCTCGAATGGGGACTGCCATATCAAAATTTAACAAGGCCGGGATTCAGGTGTCCGAACCTAATCTATGATAAGTAAGTGGTCAGAAAACATCGGCCCTAAAATGCCTAATGTGATTCAGAGACGTCTGAATTCACAAAGCATAAATAAGTCCCACCGGGCAAATTATTCAATCGAATCCTCGGATAAAAATGTACCGAACGAAGAGGAAAGCCAATCCTCAGGCGCAGTTTGGATAAAATGGCTCCGACCCTTTCAACGGAATAAGCAATTAAGGCAAAATGTCGTAGAAAG
>NC_081349.1:66354877-66362313 GCF_029784015.1 Lycium ferocissimum
ACACACGCCAGCACACACACCCATACTTACATAATTTGTCTAATTCTAATCATTATAACATATACACTTATTCCATAACATAAAACATGAAATTCATACCTTTTCTTAAATTTTCAACTCTCCACCAACGTGCTTCTTTCTCTTAGCTAATTATATTGCGTCGAAGAGCGTCTTGAGCTTGTTATAAATTCAAGAAGAACAAGATTTTTGGGTTGGAAACAAGACTTGGAAAATTTTTCTCTCTCTCCACCTATTCGGCCGAATGGCCTTTTCTCTTGCCTCAATTTTTTTTTTGTCTTGTGATGGTTTCTTGAAAAGATTCTTGAAAGTTAGCTCCTTATAATTTAATTGGTCACATGTAAATCACATGACCATTTAAATGGGGCTTGGGCCAAGCCTGGCGGCCACCCTCCAACTTGGGCCTTAAATTTTGTTCAATTTTTCTTGGCCCAATTCATTAAAATTCTCGTTTTGTAATTCCCGAAACAAATTTCCAAAATTCCCAAATTCGCCCTCGGCCTTCCCCCCGATGTCTCTACACCAATAATTTCATAAACGACAAGCATATTAACTAAAATCAAATTATTGCCTTGTAACACACAAGTCTTAAGTATTTCCATAATTTTCCAGCATGCGAAAACACGGGACATAACAGCCAAGATGAGACATCAAGATCATAAGGTATGTATGTTTTCCTTTTTATGCATTTGGGTCGTGTGTGGCCAAATTCTATTGCTATTATTTTGTGGCCATGTGAGGCATTGTTATTATGGGCTGTTGTGACAGGAGGGTAGTGCCATATTATAGGGGAAACTCAGGCAAAATTTTTATAGAATCACGAGATCTTAACGTTCGAGGACGAATGTTCTTAAGGGGGAAGAATGTTACGCCTCGAAAAATTCCCGTTGATGCACGGAATAGACTAACGAAGGACACAAAGTATTCGATATTTCAATAAGTGAGAATGACATTTGATGACCTAATTAAGATTTCAAAGGCATTCGAGGTAAGGGGAGAAAGTTTGCCAAGAGAAGGCAAGGCATACGATATGTATCGGAAAGGATTTACGTGTAACAAGTTAACAACGACTTAATAATGTTTTGAAAAAGAGTTATAACATCCCATAGATTGTTAATGAGGTGATAAACAAGTGTTAAGAAGGTTCCATAAGGATTGGAGATCAAACGAAGCGACGAGAACAAGATCGGTAAAAAAGATGGGTTATACGGTCGATTATCGGTCCGTATAATAATACATGATCAAACACGGTAGAAAGTCCCTCATCGACGGGATTATACGGTCACTTATACGGACCGTATAAATTTATACGGACCGTATAAATTTATACGGACCGTATAATATGCCATTATAATGAATACATGCGTGCTTAGATGTTGGCGGGGGTGATTTACGGTCACCCATCCGATCGTATAAGTTTATACGACCGTATAAGTGTCTCAGATATTTTCCCGATGGGTCAGATTTTAAGTTATTAAAAAGGGGACCAAGTTCATTATTTCATTTCATTTTTCACCCCTTCTTTCTAGAAATCTCTAGAACACTTCTCTAATAAAAATTCAAGAGATATAAGTGATCAACTACATCAAACCAAGTGAATCAAGTGTAAGAAACGCATTAAAGTTCATCCAAGACAAGAAATCCAAGTGAAGGTGAAATTAGGGTTTTGTTCAAGTGAAGTGTTTCCACCCAAGGTTCATTCCTACACCATCTTAGGTAAGTTTTATGGTATTTCCATGTTATTTAAGGTATTGAAAAGTTGAAACACTTGGATTATAGAAGGAAATAGAAAATGGGTCATGAATGTGGGAATAGTGTCACTTTTGAGTAATAGTTGGATTGAGTCATGATTCTTGATGTGTTATGATTATAATTATGTTGTAAATGATATTGGGAACATGGGATAGACGTTGTATATGAATGAATGTAATCGTGTGTTATGACCATGAATATGGATGATTGGAAGTGAATTGAAAAGTAAGGATAATGTAAGTGAATAAAGGCTATTGTTATGATGTTTTGAATGTTATTATTGATGTTTGGGAGTCGATATATGATATGGAGGAAGTCGTATAAATAAAGGAGATGCTGTCCAATTTTCTCTAGCTTTAGTCATGTATGCTAAGCTATCGATTTTCTAATGATAGTATAACTCTAATGAAGGTAGAAACGTGAGCATTGAAGGAGAACGTGCAAGTGATAGAATAGTTGAACGGAAAGGTATGTAAGGCTAACCCTTCTTTCATAAGGCATGATTCTTTGGCCAAATATCTAATCCTCTATGAGCCCATGATGTCCTCCAAATGTTTCTATCTTTAAAAGCTAACAAGCTCATGATTCTCGATATGTTACGATGGTACTAAATTCCTTTTTATGATGAGTAATCCTCTAGGAATAGATGTAATGAACGACGATAGTAATGACGCTAAAGATGCTTATGAGCTTTTATGTGTATGTGCCTATGTAGGGCTATTATGAAACCCCGAGCTTATATGGCCGGGTAGAATATAGAATACATATATATATAATGCGCGCGCACCACTGCAGTTGGGTACGGATAACCCTGAGCCTTGGTAGGGCCAGGTATGTATGACCCTAAGCCTTGGTGTCACGACCCGCTTGGTGGGCCGTGACGGGCACCCGGTGTTATATCTAGCACTTTGTACGTCGAAATATTTAAGTGAATTACCACAAGTTGGGAACAAGACTATCCGGAGAGACGAAGTAGAGACTTTTGTATGTTTTAAAGGCTTAAGTTGCGTATGATTTTATTGTCATGGAAATGTTAAGGAAGCATTTGGGGTTAAATTCCATTTTTGGAAAGTGTGCTATTTTTGGAAAGTTGAAAATTCAAAAAAAGAAGAAGAAAGAAACAAGGGCCATGTGGCCGGCCACCTTATGTGGGCCATGTCCACATGGTTGGCTAATATTTACAATAAAAAGATGACCAAGTCATCTTATTTCACCATTCCACCTCCTAGAAATTTCAAGAAAAGTGAAGAAAGAACGAAGGAGAAAAACGGCCATGGGCCGAATTTCAGCCATGGGTGATGATCAAGGAAAAAATATTTTCTCCTAGGTTTCCTACTAATTGAAAGGCCCTCGTCAACGTGGAGTAGTTGTTGGAATAAGAAAACCGCTCGTTGTTGCCATGTGGGACTCTAGCCGAGAAAGAAGTGGGGTGGAAGAGGTAAGACTTAATCCTTATTTTTATATGTTATGTATGGTTTGTGCATATTGTGGAATGTGGAAATGAATAAAAACTCATGAAATATAGTAAGTTGAAGTTGGGCCGTGTGTGTTGTGTCTTGGCCGTGTGTGGTGTGTGTTGCATGGGAGTAGTGAATTAATTGTATATAGCTTGTTTGGGTGTTGTTGTAATGTGTGAAAATGGATGAAAATCATAGAAGGTGTGGATTGGTGGTAGTGGCCGAAAATAAGTTATGTTGTTTGGCAAGGAATGAACAAATTTTATTTAGTGTAATTTGGTTGTTGTGTTGTGGATTATGTAATGAAAATGAAGGCGTTGGATGATACAAGTTGAGGTTGGGATCAATTGTAAGCTAATGTAGAAGTTAGCATAATGGTAATATGGTTTCTTATATGTACATGAATGATGTTGTAAAATGTGGTTGTTGATGTATTTGATGAAATTGAAAGAAAGAAACGTATTGTTGTTATTCTTATGGCAATTGGAAAATTTCGGGTGGAGTGGCCTATTGGTTGGGTCGTTTTGAATATTGTATGGATTACTTGGAATGTTCTTAAATCATGTGTGAATGGTTGCGGATTAGTAATCGAATATATGAGCATTGGTACTGAATTGATCGTATGTAGTTATTTGAATACAAATGAAATATTGCCGAATTGTGTGAAAGGAATTATTAATGTTAGCATGCATTTGGGATTGAATATTGATATTGTTATTATGTCTGTTGGTATTGTTGATAATGATTTGGCCGAGTTAAATTCTCGAGGATGTCCAATATATAGGGGAAATGCTGCCGAAATTTCGGTAGATAAAGTGTTAATTTGGTATTGAATGCCTAAGTGCTTATGGCTAATGATCGATACCTAATGACGTTATTCTAGATTATGAGAAGTCGAGGCTTAAGGTTGGATTAGCTTAGGAAGCGACTAAGGTATGTAAGGCTTACCCTTTCCTTCTTTGGCATGTCGTAGACGTAACTAAGGTATGACACGATTTGTATTTTGAGGTAACTCCACGCTTACGTTCTGAATACGTATATGATCCTCATTTGCTTCATGATGTGATATTTTTCATATGGTCCTTGAGTCTTATGTATATTTGGAGTTCAAATTATTGCGAAAGGATTTCGTTCCAAAAAGGTCTTATGTCTAAAAATGTCAAGTAACTTTCGTAAAAAGAACCGGATTGCTTTGAAACGTTCGTAGAAAGTTTTGTAACGTATAATGACTTTGATTTTTCATAGGCGGAGCTCGGAATGATTTGATATACGACTATGGTCCCTACGATACTTTGGTATACTTATGATATTTGATATGTTTCCGAGCACCGTCCAGAAAGATTTTTGATATAACTATTGTCCGGATTTTCAAATGACGATTCGTTCGACTACTTCATTGAGTCTCCGAAAATGTTTTATGTGCATATGGTTTCTCACTACTACTGCTACTATCGTGCCAAGCTCAAGGTATCTTTCACCGAGACCGGGCCGGGACACACATTCATGCACATTCCTCTCGCATTATTCACCGAGTCCCTCACTGTAGAGGGCGGGACACGCTATATATATATATATATGATGATGTGATGAGGGGATGGCGGCAGGATGGCATCACAGTCCACTTTGCTAGCGGGGCCGTGACACGCTATTCACCGAGTCCTCGCCCCAGAGGACCGGGTACGGTATATATGTATATATGTATATATATATGCATGCATACATGATGATGATATGATTTTGCCACTTACGAGTCCCTCACTAGAGGGCCGGGACACGCTATATGTTATATGATGATTTTACTTACCGAGTCCCTCGCGGGGGGAACCGGGACACGTTATATGCATACATGACGGTTTCATGATATTGATATGCATCATATATGTTTCAAAGGTCGGTCTTATGATTTTACGTACTCTTTATTTTAGTATGATCCCGCTTACTACATTTCATGCTTTACATACTCAGTACATATTCCGTGCGACCCCGCTCTTCGGGAGCTCGTTTCGTGTCACGCGGGTACACCCGGATGAGTTGAAGACATTAGCGAGAAGATGTTCCCGGGATTGGCGAGCTCCGATTTAACGCTCCAGGAGTCTTTGCCGAGTCAAAGTATTATGTTATAGTATCATGTTCTCCGTGTTAGAGACTTTGCGAACGATGTCGTGGGTATAAGATGTCGGTCATGTAAGCGGCTATGTGGCTACCGACGTGTCATTATGCATTGTACTATAAGTTCTATATGTTTCTATGCGTTACAGACTTTATTTGATTAGAAAAGGATAAAAAGCATGTTTATTTCCGAAGAACTTTCATTATGTACTTATGTTATGCTATGAGGGCCCAATATGATTATGAGTGTCACGAGTGTCAGCGGGTTCGCTCGGCCCTAGGCGAGGGTCGGGTGCCCATCACACCCTATCGGATTAAGGGTGTGACAAATTGGTATCGAGCGGTTCGTCCTAGGGGTTGTGCGCAAAGTCGTGTCCGGTGAGAGTCTGTTTGTGGTGTGAAGCGCTCCACATTTATAAACGGGAGGCTACGGGGCATCTAGGATGTTACTCTTCTTTGACATCTTAGATCGTGCCGTAGAGCCAAGTTATAGGAAATGAGATACCCGACACTAACCTTTGACTTGACGGAGAAATGGCATCGACAAGAAAAGCGATTAACGATATTGGAGGCTACGAAGTACGCAGGTAAGCAAAGGTATGCAAGACATATGTCCGGTAACATATTAAAGCACGATTGAAATACAAGTTGAGATTAAAAAGGAAAGTAAACAAGAAAGTGTAACAGGTGCTGTTTGAGTTGGGTATACGAGGTGTGTTTATTATTTCTGTACTGTTGATGATAATGGGAGGCCCTGTGTGGCTGTGATATGATGTGATATGTATATATATGTTGGCCCTGTGAGGCATTGTTGGTATTTCCTGTGTACAGGTTTTGAGATAGTAACAGTTACAGAGGAAACTCTGCCGAAATTTTTCCAGAATAAAGAGAGAATGAGATTTAGGTTTGTAATATGTAGAAAACGTTGTCGTGCCAATAGTAATGAAAAAAAAAAAGAATTTTTTTGACTAAGATACTGATGACGGCCGACTTCGGGAAAAAGGGTAATTGCGGAATTGGGGATAACCATAATTATAAGTTCGATATCGACACGGTGAAAAAAAGAATTGGGAAAGGTGCAGTAATCCTCGGAGATGATTCGAGCTGGCAAATGTTGATGAAATGTTATTTAAGGCACTGACCGAAAGCGATAAGGGGGACGAATGATGACGCGCTTATAGTTAAAAGAAGTAATAGCACGATTAAGACAAGAGCGCAGGGGAAAAGAATTGCAACGGGCATGAATGTACTAATAAGGCAACTGGTGAGATAATAAGGATAAAGTGGGTCAGAAAAGGGTAAAGGATTAAAAAGTGTTATATTATCGGATTGATTACGAACAGGATGTAATATGAGTATAGCGAGGACTGTTATGGAAATAAGTAAAGCCTAATTAGAAAGCGGCTAAAGCTATGACGTGGTCTACGTAGCTAGAAGATAAAAGTAAGTGTGAAACGGAAAAGTGAACTATAGAGCAAATAAGCGAGACTTATCGAGTTATGAAGGAAACCTGGAATAAGGTTATATAGCAAATAGAAATGATAGTGAGTGTAAGAAAGAAAGGGTAATCGGAAGAAAGAAATAAGAAGGGAGTGAGACAATGGTATAGTAACAGACCATGACACGCGTAATTAAGAATCCAAGTGTCAGAAGTGACGGGATTGTGAAAGACTCGATTGTAGAAAGGATGATGTCACACCCTAATTTCCGGTAGGGCATGATGGGCACCCGACCCTTACCTAGGGTCGAGCGAACCCGCAGACTTTCGTAATACACATAATCATACTGGGCCCGCAAAACATGTCACAATGCAGAAGGAAAATTTTCAAAGAACATCATACTTTTCATCTTTTTCAAATCAAATAAAATCTGTAGTCATAACGAATTTGTAACATAATGCATCGATATATCGGCTTACATAGCCGATTACAAAATAAAACCGCATAATGCAAAAAATACATCGGCACGTAGCCGCTTTCAACAACCCACGTATCACACACACCCCCTTCTGCAAAGTTTTCCAACATCTCGGGGACCATACAAACACCCTCGGAAATCGGTAGCACCCCGGGGGAAAGGAGGGTGAATCCCTTGGAACGT
>NC_081349.1:66362413-66383991 GCF_029784015.1 Lycium ferocissimum
AGTACTTTGGGGACCGTTCCTTAGTTTGATTTTGATATGATTCGTAGGCCCTCTCGATAAGAATGGTCCCAAGACACATATTCCGACATAAATACCCCATACGAGTAGCCCGATACGAACATTTGATACAAAGTATCTCGATATGGATATTTGACATACGTATTTTGATACAAAAATCGATATGAATATTTTGAGATAGGTACCCCGACATAAGCGTCTTCCATGTGAATATTCCGATATGGATATGCGGTTCGAAACAAGAAATCACAGGCAATCTAATGTAAATATTTGGTAAAAGTACTTTTTATTATACGTATTATGATATCGTATTTTGATATAAGTATTCTCCGTCATAAGTATTTTGATACAAGTTTTGATACAAGTATACTGGCATAAAAATTTTGATATAAGCATTTGGTTTAAATAATCCATATGAATGCGATAGTATGACGTGTTCTGGCTCGGAGTACCGTGGTATGTCCGTCTCCCACACGAAACGGTTCTGGGCACCGTGGTATACGTCCGTCCCCGCACGGTATATGGATTATGACGGGTCGGTTCCCGGGTTCTCGTGGTATATGTTCCAGCTCCCGGGTACCGCGTCTATGTGTTACGCATATGTCTCGGTTTCCCGTGGTATCTGTCCCCGGGTACCGTGTATTTGTTATGATATGTTCTATTTCCCGGCGTGGTATATGTCCCCGGGTGCCGTGTGTATGTTATGATGTGTTGTGTTATGGTGACCACATTTCTGTGCCCTATGCATGCTTTTGATTTGTGCTATTTATGATCCGAAAGTAAGCGTTTTGATATTCTCGGATAAAGTGTACGTATTTTCGTGCTTCCGACTTCCGGCCACGATTCTGTATATCAATCTTCCGCACCTCTGATCATGATAAGGCTCTGTTCGGTATACTTCTGTACATCTGATTCCGATTATGATTTGTTAGCTGCATTCCCGAACATCTGGATTGGTTTATGATTCTCGCGCGCATTTCTCGCTTTTACATACTCAAGACATATTCGCACCGACCCCCGTTCTTCGGGGGCCGCGTTTCATGCCGCGTGTGCACACCTGCATTAGCAGGTGGAGTTTTGCCGAAGATGATTCAAGCAGATTGGCGAGCTCAGCTTTTCTTGAGCATCGCCGAGTCCGTTCGTATGCTATGATTTTTGGTTTATGTTAGAGACTTTGCGAACGCCGTCGTGGGTGTGGTTGTCGGTCGGTATGCGCCTCCATCACTTTATGTCGGTCACGCGTATGTAATGAAATTTTGCATAATTATAATTGTTCGATTTAAAGGCTACGAGAAAAGAGATTGTATTTAAAATTTTTTGCTATGTATTTTATCTTATTTGATCTAAAAATTTGGCGTGATTTTGTATGCAAAGGGTAAGAGTCCGAGGGTTCGCTCGGCCACAAGTAAGTGGGTGCCCATCACACCCCGATAAGGTTAGGGTGTGACATAAATGTTGCAAACGATGATACTATTATCTCCTACCCTATGCTATTTCATATGTTGTCTATTATGCTTTCATATTAATGTTGATCATGCTTTACATACTCAGTATATTCTTCGTACTGACGTCCTTTTGTTTGTGGACGCTGCGTCATGCCCGCAGGTGGCCAGAGATCCGGTTCCCGGGGTACCGCGTCTATGTTATGATATGTTCGATTTCCCGGCATGGTATCTGTCCCCGGGTACCGAGTATGTCTTATGATATGTTCGGTTTCCCGGCGTGGTATATGTCCCCGGGTGCCGTGTGTATGTCATGATGTGTCGTGTTATGGTGACCACATTTCGTGCCACTATGCATGCTTTTGATTTGTACTATTTATGATCCGAAAGTAAGCGTTTTGATATTCTCCGGATAAGGTACGTATTTTACGTACTTTCCGACTTCGCCCACGATTACGTATATCAATCTTCCGCACCTCCCGATCATGATAAGGAATCGTTCGATATACTTCTCTACATCCGATTTCGATTATGATTTGTTACCGCATTCCCGAACATCCGATTGGTTTATGATTCTCGTTACGCATTTCGGCTTTACATACTCGGTACATATTCCCCGACCCCACGTTCTTCGGGGGGGGTCGCGTTTCATGCCGCGGTGCACACCTGCATTAGCGGGAGTTTTGCCGAAGATGATTCACGGATTGAGCGAGCTCCTCAAGTCTTCCCCGAGCATTCACGAGTCCGTGCTCGTATGCTATGATTTTTTGGTTTATGTTAGAGACTTTTCACCGTGACGCTGTGCGTGGGTTGTCGACAAGATGGGCCCATCACTGATATGTCGGTCTGCGTTATGTAATGAAATTTTGCATAATTATAGATTTGTTCGATTTAAAGGCTACGAGAAAAGAGATTGCTGAAAATTTTGCTATGTATTTTATCTTATTTGATCTAAAAAGTTTGGCGTGATTTTGTATGCGGTAAGGGTCTGAGGGTTCGCTCGGCCCTAGCGTGGCTCGGGTGCCCATCATCACACTGGAGATAAGGTTGGTGGTGTGACATAAATGTTATGACGATGATACTATTATCTCCTACCCCATGCTATTTCATATGTTGTCTATTATGCTTTCATATTAATGATCATGCTTTACATACTCGATATTCTTCGTACCGACGTCCTTTTTTTTGTAGGACGCCGCGCTGCATGCCCGCGAGCTGGGCCGAGATCCGCTTCCGGGGGTACCGCGTCTATGTTATGATATGTTCGATTTCCCGATGGTATCTCGTCTCCTCGGCACCGAGTATGTCTTATGATATGTTCGGTTTCCGCGTGGTATATGTCCGGGTGCCGTGTGTATGTTATGATGTGTTGTGTTATGGTGACCACATTTTTGTGTCTTCCATGCTTTGATTTGTACTATTTATGATCCGAAAGTAAGCGTTTTGATATTCGGATAAGGTACGTATTTTTCGCACTTCGACTATGGCCACGATTCCGTATATCAATCTTCCGCACCTCCTCGATCATGATAAGGCTCGTTCGATATACTCGTACATCCGATTCGATTATGATTTGTTAGCCGCATTCCCGAACATCCGGATTGGTTTATGATTCCGTTCTGATTTCTAGCTTTACATACTCGCACATATTCCGTACCGACCCCCCGTTTCTTCGGGGCCGCGTTTCATGCCGCGCAGTACACCCGAGAACAGCGTGAGTTTGAGAAGATGATTCGTGATTGGCGAGCTCCAATTTTTCCCGGAGCATTGCCGAGTCCGCGCTCGTATGCTATGATTTTTGGTTTATGTTAGAGACTTTGCGGCAGGCGTCGTGGGTGTGGTTGTCCGTCGGTATGCGGCTCCATCGTATCATTTTTGATATATTTCCTAACGTTATGTAATGAAATTTTGCATAATTATAGATTTGTTCGATTTAAAGGCTACGAGAAAAAGATTCTTTGAAAATTTTGCTATGTATTTTATCTTATTTGATCTAAAAAGTTTGGCGTGATTTTGTATGCGGTAAGGGTCTGAGGGTTCGCTCGGCCCTAAGTAAGGGTCGGGTGCCCATCACACCCTGATAAGGTTAGGGTGTGACATAAATGTTATGACGATGATACTATTATCTCCTACCCTATGCTATTTCATATGTTGTCTATTATGCTTTCATATTAATGTTGATCATGTTTTACATACTCGTATATTCTTACGTCTTGACGTCCTTTGTTTGGACCCGCGTCATGCGCCGTTAGGTGGCCGGAGAGATGTGCTTGATCCATAGCCTCATTATTCAGGGACTACATAGCGGAGCTCCATTTCATTCGGAGTTACAGCTTTTGGTACTTATTCTTTTGTGTACATAATTATGGGCACGGCGGGGTCCTGTCCCGCCTATATGATATGATATACTCTTCTTAGAGGCTTGTAGACATGTGTATGTAGTTAGATGTGTTTGTCCTTGTCGGCCTATATTTTGGATATTATTTTGTTAGCCACGTCGGCTTATGTACATTGATATGGGCATAGTTCCTAATGATGATATAATGTATTGTTTCCCAATGGGATTAGTATGATTGATGAATGAAAAGTATGATTTAGCTATGTAGCTCATGTAGATGTAATGTGAAAGAATGTTAAGAGGTGCCCGTCGCGGCCCTTCGATTGGGTCATGATAGAAACATCAAGCTCGGGCCAACCTTCGCCATAAAACTCTGCCACTCCTCAATCACTTGCATCCCCACATTCATGGGCACGCCCTCCAAGATGCAAGCAACTACAAAGGCCCTAGGGGAAGTGACATCAGTATTATTGCTCGAAGGGCGAACCCATTGGACAACGGGGTTCACCCACCTCCGAGCATCGGGAGTAAAATACTGGCTCTTAATGGAAAACCGAGTAACACCCCATGTAGTCTTTCTCCTCTTGGACTCCTTCACCAACATCCTCACCTGCCACGGTCCTTTCCCCTAGTGGTCTTTAGCCCTAAGTTCAGCCTGTGAAGGGTTGGGCAACCCATGAACAGCATTGAGAGCCTTAGCACCAACCTTAATGTTGACCCCTCTGATAGTAATCTCCGGCTCTGGGGTAGTCCAATCCACAGTAGGGAGCATGGCATAGAATTCCCCAACCCAGTTGCAGTTAATGTCCCCCGGCTCCTCGACTAGCGGACCCGAAAGCATGTGTTGTAAATGTTGGTAGGACTCCGGGGCCAGCTCCTCCTTCCCGTCCATATAAAAGGCCCGCTCATGGAGTAGGCCCTTAGACTGCTGTTCCATGTAACTCCTCCGGCAAGCATGGGAGGCGAACCTAACATATGCGGGGGGAGCTAGTGGTTATTGTCCTTGTTGTTGTTGTTCCGGTTGTTGTTGTTGTGGATCCGCCATAGTGGAGTGAGAGAGTTTGCCTGAAAAGGGAAAACCGAGTTAGAATAATGTAGCACTAAGATTTAACAAAGGATAGGGCATGCATGAAGTAGTTGAAAACCCTAAAATTTTGATTCAGCCTAAGGTAGCTTTGTTGCGGCGGCAAGCCGACCGCTGCGGCGAAGCTGCCATAGGGACCTAAGGGCCGCTACAGCAGGCAAGGGCCCGCCATGGCGTTGCCTCATCGCTGTAGCGGGCTCGCTATAGCGAGCAAGGGCCCGCTACAGTGGGTACCTCCCAACCGAACAGGTCCGCTCCCAAAAACCAACCATCGTCGTGGCGGGACCGCTGTAGCGATGGAAGGTCCGCTATAGCGATGGAAGGTCTGCCGCAGCGGACCAGTCTTCCCCAGAATGAAACCCTTGAAACCCAACTTTTAGAAAACCCAAATTTTCACCATAGTTTCCCCATTTTTTTTAAGGATCAAGTATTGGATAGCATGCATTACTTTTACAACCTATAACACCTTATTCCAACCACAATGGGTACCAAAATTTTGAGCTAGAATATCAAAAAATTGCACCAATGCAAACATCCCCACTCCAACATAAACTACCTCATTTTAAGTAGATCTTTAGTGTAAGATGATGCTAGAGCAGTATGAATGATGAAATAACCCTCCATGATCCAAGAAACTTCCCACCCCAAGAATAAAAAACCTTGTTCAAGGAAACCAAAATTTTCTCTAATCTAGCAAGTTAAGCATCGAAATTTCGAAGTAGAAGTCCATAACCAAGTTGTAGGGCAGTGAAAGAGAGTACATACCTTGAAATGACTAGAGATATGCATGCCTTGCAAGAAAAGTGAACCTTGGGTGCACAGAAATTTTTCTCTTTTCTTTTGATTTTGTGTAGTGTTTTAAGAAATGGAGGGGGATAGAGTGGTTAAAAGGGGAGTGTGTGGGGGGGGAGGGATGAAGGGACAAGGTAGTGGAATAGGGGAAGAGAATTTCGTGGGATGGGAGGGGTTTTTTCAATTATGGGGAAAATAATGGGAAGTGGGAGGGGTGAACTGAATTCACCCCATTTATTTTGAACCTGGTCGATGACCGCTACGGCAGTGGATTTACCGCTGCCGCGGTCCCGCTATAGCGGTCATCTGACCACTGTAGCGGGCTGTGTTTTCCCAACATTGTTGAAATTTTTCATTTTTCGTAACGATAACTCGAAATCCTGCCTCCTATGGTGTAGGGTCCCGGAGCGTGTCCATTACCTCACCCCACATTGTTCGGGGACGAATGGTAGTTTAATTGGTACCTGGTGTAATGACCCGTCTGGTCGTTATTTAACACATCGCGAACCCATGCCCAATCTAGGTCTATGATCGTAAATAGTAAGCACCATTGGGAGTTTTAAGGATTAATAGTGGGAAAAATCAATTTTGAAAAGAGTTAAAAGTCGTGGGCCCGGGGCATGAAGTGGACCGCTATAGCCGCGGTGGTCCCGCTATAGTGAGCCTTCGTCTGCCGCAGCGGAGGTGGCGGGGTAGTGGACGCATTTTTTTTTTACTCAGTTTATATTTTAGCCTCCATTTTAATAAAATACTCTCCAAGGCTGCTATTAGGTTTCAACAAGAAGAAAAACCCTTAACACTAAGAAAAGTGGCTTTTTTCAACATTCTCCACATCTTTCCCTGCAGCTATCATCTTTCATGGATTCGAATAAGGGCTAGGAGGGAGAGTATTTCATGGAAATTGAAATAGCTGTTTGACATCGAGGTAGATTACGGTTTACTTGAGTTAGACTTTGATTAGTGAATCGTATATACATTTAGAGTTGACAGGATATTGCATGATTAGGTCTTCAGACACGGAGTTTGGATAGATATGTTCGCAAGTTAACAGAAGTTATGTGTAAAATAGTAACTAGGGTAATAACGAGTTTTTAATTGAGCGTTGAGTGCTACTATCGTGAGGTTTATGCGTTACGGGATAGGAAGTGATTAATTGCCATGGTTAAAAAGGGGTATTTTGTTGTTCAGAATATGTATTCCTAGGTATATTTGATTTTCGTATTTATTTTCAAGTATATTGAATTATTCATATGATTGGCATTCTTGTTAACAAAGAGGATTGCCTTGGGAGAATTGAAGGAAGGCATAATAGTGCTACGCCTATCAAGGGCATTATTCATGAAATTATTTTCATTCATTGGAATCATTGTATCCATTACATGTGGGTATGAGGTAATACATAGAATGAGAAAGTATGAGTACGTGCCAGTTGTGTTATCCAGTTATATGGCCGAGTTGGGTTGAATATGAGGTACTATTTGACAGCCAATCATTGGCAGTAATGTAAAGGTAAGTATATTTATATATCATGTGGATCCGCATCCGAGGTTCTTTCAAGAGTGGAGGATTTATGGCTCGGGTCCGATGAGTATCCGGAACGAGTTGTACATGGACACCATGGGTCCCCTGCAGGTCATGACTACTGAGCAATGACATCAGTTAGCATGTATGTACAGCGTGATTGGGCCCTTGCATCGCATTTGCATTGCACTACATTTCATACCTCTATGTCCTTATATTTGTGTGATGTCATCCTGTTATATTGCATTGTACCTCTCTTATGATTTTGTTGAAGTTATGCGAGGTAGTGTTCATTCTGAAGGTAAGTGAAAGAACAAATTACTAATTAGTGAGTTTGTTCCATGGGTGCATCATATTCTAGCAAGTGAATTGGGTAGAAAAGCTCTAAGGCCAAGAATTGGGAAATTAGATGTTAGTATAAATAAGGAGATGAGACTTAATTAATTGGCTTAAGGGGAATAGAAAATAAGGAATGGGACTTCAGTGACTTGTCAAATAACCGGTATTACTATGGGGATAAGAGAAGCGAATAACTGGGAATAGAAAGGTAAGTTCATGCTGGTGTAATAATCCATATTGGGAGTCTTGAGGGTCGTTGACTTATTTGCTTATCTTATTGACTTTATATTGTGTTGCGTAAACTAATCTTAGTCAACCTATGAGGCTTACCAATACGTGTGGTGTACTGATACTACTCTTGCTACATCCTTTTTGGGTGTTGATATGTTGCAGGTTTAAGTTGAAGTTTCTTCATGTGGATTACCAGGCATCTTCCAACAGCCTCGCTCATCTCACTCCAGGCGGAGGTTGTGTCATTTAATTCTTGTTCATCTTTCAGTTTTCTTGTGTCAACAACAGAGTCTGTATGAGTATTTACTTTTAAATTGTGATCATTCAAAGATTTTTTATTGATAAAATTGATAGAATATTGGGTTGATTTACTAGTTAGTAATATGATAGGTGCCCGCACGGCCCGTAATTTGGGGTCGTGAAAGTTGGTATGAGAGCCTAGGTTACTGGTCTCACAAGTGTAAGAGAAAATGTCCAGTAGAGTCTTCTGGAATGGTACGATGACGTTCGTACCCATCCGCAAGAGGCTATAGGACATCATTCATTCTATCGAGCTACCCCAATACGCCGTCTCCTAGTTGAATCCAATTAGTACCTGGGTGATTTCAATTGGTATTTCTTCTCATGCATCTTCAACTATTTAGAAGCATAAGCTATCACCTTCTGCTTCTGCATCAAGACAAAACCAAGGCCAATCTATGTAGCATCACAATATATAGTAAAGCCCTCACCCTCCACGAGAAGAGCCAAAATCGGAGCTGTAGTCAACAAAATCTTAAGCTTTTGGAAGCTCAGCTCGCACGCATCCAACCACTGAAAGGGTACATTCTTCTTAGTCATTCTAGTTAAAGGGATGCGCATGATGAAAGTCCCTCTACAAAACACCGATAGTAACTAGCGAGGCCAACGAAACTCCGAATCTCAGAATCGAAGTAGGCTCGACCTGTTCACGAACCGATCAATCTTCTTAGCGATCTACCATAATCCCATCCTTGATCACGGATGACCCAAAATGCACGGTCCACAAAATCCCACACTTTGAGAACTTAGTATATAATTACTTCCTTCATTCAAGTGCGAGAATATATCCGAGCACGAAGGAGTCTAAGTAGTTGCGAGACAATGGTGAGAAGTTAAGGACAAGATTATTTTTAAAGAGTTATTTTAATGCACGAGGGGTTACGAATATTATTTATGAACATTGGTGGTATGGAAATATTGAGAAAGGTTAAGGGTAAAAAGAGAATTTTGCAAAATGGCCAATGAAAATAATGTGGAAGGCTAGGGGTAAAATGGTAATATTGAGAAAAGTTGAGGGGCAAAATGGTAATCTCACAAAAAGGTTCATGAAAATTCTAAAAGGGCCATATTGGCCATGTGACAAAAAAATAAAATAAAAGAAAAAGAGAGAAGATGACACAACAAGTCATCTTTGTGGCCTTGAAGAAAATTCAAGAAAAAAAAGGAATAATCTAGAGAAAATTGGTGGAAGACTAAGTGGCATGTGACCACCATGTGCCTATGTTATATATATATGGAAAGGGTGGTCATCTTTTAATAAGAGAAAGACTTGGAAAAAAAAAAAAAGAGAGAATGCAACAAGAGAGGCATTCGGCCACCATGGCCAAAAATTGGCCATGGGAAATTGATGGAGGAAAATATTTTCTTCTAGTATTTCCACTAAATGGAAGGCCCTCTTTTAACATGGTATAGTTGTTGAAGCAAGAATCTCTCTCCTTGTTGCAAGTTGGCAACCTTAGCTAAGTTATGGAGTTGAGGAGAAAAGGTAAGAATTTAATCTCTTTAGCATGTTGTGGATGGTTCATATATGTTGTAGGTTGAAGAAATGGATGAAAATTCATGAGAGCATGCATGTAGTTGTTGTGGCCGAATATAGTAGTATGTGTAGAAATGATGGATTAATTCTATGTAGAATGTTAGTTGTTGATTGAAATGTATAGAAATGGATGGAAATGCATGAAACTTTATTGAAGTGTGCATGTAGTGTTGTGGCCGTGGGGTATGGTGTAGCGTAGGAGAAAATGAATCAATTCTATTTAATAGGTTGATTGTTGTCGTTGCGGATTCCATGATGAAAAATGAAGGTTTGGTGGCTTGAAATGGATTTGAAGTCGTATGTGCATTGTTGAAGAATCTAGTATGACATTAGCATGATTCCTTGTAATTGCATGAATAATATTATTAATGTGTGGTTATATATTTACAAATATGGAAGAAAGGAAACGTGTTGCTAATGTTTTTATGGAAGTTGGAAGGTTTCGGGTAGCATTGGATTATTATGAATATTGTAGTGTTGTTGTTGATAATGTGGCCGAGTTCCATTCTCGGGTTGTTGTTGTTGAATTGGGCCGAGCCATATTCTCGGGACGGTGTATTTACAGGGGAAATGCTGCCGAAATTTCGGCAGACCAAGTGTTATTTTAAAGAATCAACTCATAAATGCCCCTAACTAAGGTTTGGTAAACATGACCAACTTGTAGATTTTGGCGAAATTGGAAGACCGGATTTGAGCGGCGTACAAGGCGGAAAAAGGTATGTAAGGTCTTACTTTCCTCCTTTGGCATGTCTTAGATGTATTAGGCTTGAAAACGTGTCTCGGGGATCACTCTAATCCTAGAAATCCGAGATTGAAATTAGTTACTATTCATTCAGTAAGATTGAAGTAAATGTTCATGAAAGGTTGAAAGAAAGGTCCAAACACTTAGAACTCACATGATTAGGACCCGATTACTCTAAGACTTCCATAAGTATTGTTATGAAACGTATTATACGTAAATTGTGTACGCCACCTCATTTGATCCGAGGTGGGCCCACTATTCCCGAATTCCCTCCTATTGTCCTACTAGGTTTATTTCCGCATTATAGTCAGTGAAGTTCTTAGCTATCATTCCGACCCTAAAACAATAGTTGTTTTAACTAAACTCTTGACCCCAAAGCATGATTTTCCTTACAAAAAGTTTGCAAGTGTTTTCCAAAATATTCATTTTTCTTCAAAAACCAAGTTTTACAATCTTGAAAGTCCTAATGATTGAGACGATACTTTGGTTCCATGATGATAATGACGATGCCGTTTTTATATGAAAGAAATCTATAATGAGAGTGCCAAGGCTATGGTCCTACTACGAATATGACGATATAAAATGCTAAGCTATTTTTGAATAATGACTTTTTCAAGGTTTTAAAATCAACGAAATGATGCCCTATGATTCCGTTATATGTTATTCCATGAGGTTACTCTCCATTGATAGTCTCACCTTAACATACTTGTTCCTCCAAGGTGAGACAAAGCGACCACGGTTATTCCATAATGCAAATCGGAGGTTTCCGACCTTACGTCACTCCGATAAGGTTACAGCTTTTGATTGGGCTCCAATGCACGCTGATAATGGATGTAATACTGGCCTAGAAGAGCCAGGCACGACCGCCACTACGATAGGCGTAGTGGTCTGCATATAAACTAACCGGCCTAGAGAGCCGGGCACGACCGCCACTACGGCAGGCGTAGTGGACTGCAAATAACTATACCGGCCTAGGGGGCTGGGCACGACCACCACTAGTGGGCGGCACGATATAACTACCCGGACGCGGGAGGCCCGGACGCGGGCTAATGATATTATGTGATGCGAGTGGTTATGGATGCATGTGTTAAGGAAAAAGTGAGCGTGCATAATTCCGCCTCGAGAGGCAAGCAGATACAGTCAGACCCTCTTCCTCTTATTTTCCATGTTCTCTTATTATATGCTGTCCATGCCCTGTCTATTTTATTATGTTACCATTTATGCCTTACATACTCGACATTGCTCGTACCGACCCCTCTTCTTCGGGGTCGCGTTCATGCCACGCAGTACACCCGCACGGATAGAAGCCAGATAGAAGATGTTCCGGCGAAGTTGGCAAACTCCATTTGTTCGGGAGTGTCGCCGAGTAAGATGCTATGCCATGATGTCTGTTTGAAGTTAGAGACTTTGCATAGACACGGTCGTGGGTTTCGTGGAGTCGGTTGTATTATGACACAAGTTTTGTACGGTTACATACTTTATTCGATTTAAAAGCAAAAAGAAAAAGAATGTTTTAAATCTTATTATGTATACTTGACGTAGATTCAAAAAAAAAAAAAAAAAAAAAATCGTACGTAGTAAGAGTCAATGGGTTCGCTCGGGCCCGGTTACGGGTCGGGTGCCCATCACACCCTAGTAAGATCGGGGGTGTGACAAAGTGGTATCGAGCAGGTGTCGGTCCAAGGGTTGTCTACGCAAAGTCGTGTCTCAGAGAGTCCTCGTTTATGGATGTGAAGCCGGCCACATTTATAAACGGAGGTCGGCGGGCATTTAGGAATGGTTGACCTTCTTTCTGTCATTAGATCGTGCGATAGAGCCAAGACATAGGAAATAAGATTCCTCATATTAATCATCGATTTCTGTAGGCGCCCAGTATCGGCCGAAAGAGGCGAGAAATGATATGGAAGTCAAAAGAGGTGAGACTGGGTGAATATATTTGTTCTGTTACGTGGAGTTAGGCGCCAGACAGGAAATGGTCACATGCAGGCGGAAGGTGAACGTCAGGAATTAAAAAGGGCAAAACGGTCATTATAGAAGAAAGGACGTGTTACGAAAATGTCTCGGAAGCCGTAAAGTTTTGATTAGCTTCAGATCGAGTAGTAAGGGCCGTGTGAAAAAGCGGACGCGAAAATATCAACATTAAGGCACCGAATTCCAGTGAAGTTTTTGGGTTAAGCGTGCTCAGGTAAGAGCAATTCTATGATGGGTGACCCCCTGGGAAGTTGGCAAGAAATCCTATAAATTGAGACATAAGAGACAAATGGAAAGCTAGGGTAACTTAAGGGAAACTAGAGCACATGGGATGATTGGAGACCATAAGAAGACGCGTAGGACGAGGCAGACTAGCTCGGTAAGGAGACAAGAGGTGTATCACAACCTGGGAAAGTAGGATAGGCTTGAACAGTGGTTGGAAGCATTTTATGGGTTGGCTGATAGTGATTACATATATATATACATGAATGTGTAGAATATTTTACGTATGATTATATTGATAGATATGGGAGTCCCAGCAACCGGCGCTACGGTAAGGAAGGCATTAGTCAAGTGAGGGAATCGAAGCCCAAGTGACGAGCGAAAGTGGACGATATAAGTGCTACAAGGAAAGCCGTCATTATTTTGTTATGGACTAAGGCCGGAGGGTCTAATATGGTGATAGTTGGGAAGGAAAGAGAGTGTGTTAGTGGAAAACAAAGAGAACAAAGTGTCGAAAGGAGGCGAAAGGTAAGAAACCTCAGTAAAGGAGGTTCCCGAGAGAAATTACCGGCAAAGCGCGAGATTATTTGGGTAAGGACTCAAAGTAGACATGTGAAAAGGAACAGAAAGTGAACTAAGGGAGTGAAAGGACAAGTAGTGAATGAAAATGTGGACGAGAGGATGACATAGATGGAAGGTAAAAGAAAACTCAGGATAAAAAGTTTTCGGGCTGTCCGACCCGAATTAGAAGGAAGATGAGGAATAAGGTATAAGTGAAGACTTTACAAAAGGACTGTTGGTATAAGAAGCCCCTAAAAGGGGGGGAGATTGTATTAGAAAAGGTAACCTATGACATGGAGCAAAGACTTATGAAAAGGTCAGAGAGTTCTATTATAAGGAAAATAAGGTAAAGGATAAGGAACGGGCATAAAGGAAAGAGTAGCTATAAAAGGAATCCTCCCAGAGTATTATGACGCCCATAGAAATGTCGGTTGAACATTCGAGGACGAATGTTCTAAAGGGGGAGGATGTTATAGCCCGTATTTCGTGCGTTCGGATGTTGCGAGACAATGGTGAGAAGTTAAGGACAAGATTATTTTTAAAGAGTTATTTTAATGCACGAGGGGTTACGAATATTATTTATGAACATTGGTGGTATGGAAATATTGAGAAAGGTTAAGGGTAAAAAGAGAATTTTGCAAAATGGCCAATGAAAATAATGTGGAAGGCTAGGGGTAAAATGGTAATATTGAGAAAAGTTGAGGGGCAAAATGGTAATCTCACAAAAAGGTTCATGAAAATTCTAAAAGGGCCATATTGGCCATGTGACAAAAAAATAAAATAAAAGAAAAAGAGAGAAGATGACACAACAAGTCATCTTTGTGGCCTTGAAGAAAATTCAAGAAAAAAAAGGAATAATCTAGAGAAAATTGGTGGAAGACTAAGTGGCATGTGACCACCATGTGCCTATGTTATATATATATGGAAAGGGTGGTCATCTTTTAATAAGAGAAAGACTTGGAAAAAAAAAAAAAAAGAGAGAATGCAACAAGAGAGGCATTCGGCCACCATGGCCAAAAATTGGCCATGGGAAATTGATGGAGGAAAAATATTTTCTTCTAGTATTTCCACTAAATGGAAGGCCCTCTTTAACATGGTATAGTTGTTGAAGCAAGAACCTCCCTCTTTGATGCAAGTTGGCAACTTTAGTTAAGTTATGGAGTTGAGGAGAAAAGGTAAGAATTTAATCTCTTTAGCATGTTGTGGATGGTTCATATATGTTGTAGGTTGAAGAAATGGATGAAAATGCATGAAAATTCATGAGAGCATGCATGTAGTTGTTGTGGCCGTGTGTGTAGTATGTGTAGAAATGATGGATTAATTCTATGTAGAATGTTAGTTGTTGATTGAAATGTATAGAAATGGATGGAAATGCATGAAACTTTATTGAAGTGTGCATGTAGTGTTGTGGCATACTGGGGTATGGTGTAGCGTAGGAGAAAATGAATCAATTCTATTTAATAGGTTGATTGTTGTCGTTAGAAATGGATTCCATGATGAAAAATGAAGGTTTGGTGGCTTGAAATGGATTTGAAGTCGTATGTGCATTGTTGAAGAATCTAGTATGACATTAGCATGATTCCTTGTAATTGCATGAATAATATTATTAATGTGTGGTTGTTATATTTTACAAATATGGAAGAAAGGAAACGTGTTGCTAATGTTTTTATGGAAGTTGGAAGGTTTCGGGTAGCATTGGATTATTATGAATATTGTAGTGTTGTTGTTGATAATGTGGCCGAGTTCCATTCTCGGGTTGTTGTTGTTGAATTGGGCCGAGCCATATTCTCGGGACGGTGTATTTACAGGGGAAATCTTTGCGAAATTTCGGCGGCACAAGTGTTATTTTAAAGAATCAACTCATAAATGCCCCTAACTAAGGTTTGGTAAACATGACCAACTTGTAGATTTTGGCGAAATTGGAAGCTGGATTTGGAGCGGCGTACAAGGCGGAAAAAGGTATGTAAGGTCTTACTTTCCTCCTTTGGCATGTCTTAGATGTATTAGGCTTGAAAACGTGTCTCGGGGATCACTCTAATCCTAGAAATCCGAGATTGAAATTAGTTACTATTCATTCAGTAAGATTGAAGTAAATGTTCATGAAAGGTTGAAAGAAAGGTCCAAACACTTAGAACTTGCATGATTAGGACCCGATTACTCTAAGACTTCCATAAGTATTGTTATGAAACGTATTATACGTAAATTGTGTACGCCACCTCATTTGATCCGAGGTGGGCCCACTATTCCCCGAATTCCCTCCTATTGTCCTACTAGGTTTATTTCCGCATTATAGTCGGGAAGTTCTTAGCTATCATTCCAACTATTAAAACAATAGTTGTTTTAACTAAACTCTTGACCCCAAAGCATGATTTTCCTTACAAAAAGTTTGCAAGTGTTTTCCAAAATATTCATTTTTCTTCAAAAACAAGTTTTACAATCTTGAAAGTCCTAATGATTGAGAATATACTTTGGTTCCATGATGATAATGACGATGCCAGATATGAGAAGAAATCTATAATGAGAGTGCCAAGGCTATGGTCCTACTACGAATATGACGATATAAAATGCTAAGCTATTTTTGAATAATGACTTTTTCAAGGTTTTAAAATCAACGAAATGATGCCCTATGATTCCGTTATATGTTATTCCATGAGGTTACTCTCATTGATAGTCTCACCTTAACATACTTGTTCCTCCAAGGTGAGACAAAGCGACCACGGTTATTCCATAATGCAAATCGGAGGTTTCCGACCTTACGTCACTCCGATAAGGTTACAGCTTTTGATTGGGCTCCAATGCACGCTGATAATGGATGTAATACTGGCCTAGAAGAGCCGAGGGCACGACCGCCACTACGATAGGCGTAGTGGTGATGCATATAAACTAACCGGCCTAGAGAGCCGGGCACGACCGCCACTACGGCGCGTAGTGGTGCAAATAACTATCCGGCCTAAGGGGCTGGGCACGACCACCACTAGTGGGCGGCACGATATAACTACCCGGACGCGGGAGGCCCGGACGCGGGCTAATGATATTATGTGATGCAGGCAGGTTATGGATGCATGTGTTAAGGAAAAAGTGAGCGTGCATAATTCCGCCTCGAGAGGCAAGCAGATACAGTCAGACCCTCTTCCTCTTATTTTCCATGTTCTCTTATTATATGCTGTCCATGCCCTGTCTATTTTATTATGTTACCATTTATGCCTTACATACTCGGTACATTGCTCGTCGACCCCTCCTCTTCGGGGGCTGCGTTCATGCCACGCAGTACACCCACGGATAGAAACCGAGGATGAAGATGTTCCGGCGAAGTTGGCAAACTCCATTTGTTGCGGAGTGTCGCCGAGTCGGCATGCTATGCCCCCCCCTTGTTTGAAGTTAGAGACTTTGCGTACACGGCCGTGGGTTTCGAAGTCGGTTGTATTATGACACAAGTTTGTACGGTTACATACTTTATTCGATTTAAAAGCAAAAAGAAAAAGTCGGTGGGTTCGCTCGACTCTCCAGGTTACGGTCGAGGTGCCGTCACACTACTAGTAAGATCGGGGTGTGACAACGCATGCCATGATGACTCCTCCAATCCCGGATAAGTGCCCCCGCGCGCGAATACGAGGCTTAGCACCGTCTTGTCTGACTAACGTGCCTAATAGACTCAACATTACTCGCCGCATCCACTACTCCCTAAAAAATACCTCCTGAAGATACCACATGTGTCGCCGCGAGTCGAAGAGGATAAGACAACCCTCTGATGAATTTTATAATCCTCTCAGTCTCATCTGGTGGAACGGTCCAAGCATGGCATGACAAGGAGTGAAATATCATCTCGTACTCGGTCATGGACATGCCACGCTACTCCAACCAATCAAACTGCTTACGCCTCTCATCCGTCAAGCTCTGTGGAACCCACTTCTCCAAAAACATGTGAGAAAACTCAGCCAAAATAAGTGTAGGTGACTGCGTAGTCTGAGTCTCGCCAAAAACCCACTCCACCAGCACCTTGGCGAGACGACCGGCCATTGAGCAAAATCAGCTCAAGCTGGACTCAACCGTCCCAAAATTGTGCGGACGCTGCGCGCGACTAACCAAAAAATTATCGCGTCATCATTAGGACGCCCGTGTCTTTGTGGTGGGCAGTAACACAAACATCCCACCTCTTTTTGCTCTGACTTGATTATAGTATTGGGTTGGGCAACTAGCCGAACAACGACACACTCGGGCGGCGAACACGAAACTGGGGGCCACAACGACTAGTTGTGCTCACGGGTTCTTATACCACCCTAGCGCAACCGTGAGTCTGATGCAACTCCCCGAGCTACGAGTCGAGGGGAACCCTCTCGAGTAGCAAGTAGTATGCCTGCCTGGGTCATACCCTCAAAAAAACTCAAGATGCGCACTAGGGTGACCTGAAGAATAGGAGTAGCTATGAATCCGAGTGGTGCACAGCGGGTCGGAGCCTCATCCTCACAGATCGGCTCCTCATACGAATCTCATGCGGGTCGGAGTTACATCTGCAACATGGGCTCGAGCAGCAGTGGTGCTCGGCCTGCGGCTACTAACAACGATATGGGCTCACAGCTTTTCCTTGCCCTCTTCGCACTCCCTGCTTTCCGCCGAGCAGGCGGGGCGGTGAGGGCGGTTGCGAACTCATATTCTCCGTACAACGACTCGTCGTGTCCTCGCTATTTGTGAGAGAGTGAAACAAAGAAACTCTTAGCACTCATAAGAATCAAGTACCCATGATAAGGAATGAAAGATTATAGTTTTTCTAGATGTCCTATAGCCTCTCGAAGATAGATACGGAGCTCCTCATACCGATCAGCAGATGCTACCGGACATTTTTCTTATACTTCTGAGACCGATTAACCTAAAGCTCTGATACTAATTTGTCACGACCCAATTTAACCAGCCATGAAGGCACTAACTTCCCCGAGATAGTAAGCCATACACAATCCAAAGAGAAATAAAAGAAGAAAAGAATAAGGCGGAAATAACATACAAGTCAATGTTTAAGTTTTAAAACCTTATACT
This sequence comes from Lycium ferocissimum, assembly GCF_029784015.1. Classification (NCBI taxonomy): domain Eukaryota; kingdom Viridiplantae; phylum Streptophyta; class Magnoliopsida; order Solanales; family Solanaceae; genus Lycium; species Lycium ferocissimum. The sequence goes on from NC_081349.1 coordinate 66,380,540, forward strand.
CATGAAATTGCGGAATCATAAGTACACCCAACCCCGAATCTGGTGTCACTAGTACAAGAACTACTAAATATAGGTACAAGTCTGAATAATACTCAAATTCTGTCTGAAATGAAAACACAGGAAACATAAGAGATAAATGGAGAATGCAGTGCTACGGATCATCATGTAGCTCACCCCGAACTCTCCAAATGGCCTCCTCAATGAGTAATCGTGTGGTCTCGAGGTCCATTAGTCTTAGGCACAAAATCTGCACACAAATAAGTGTAGAAAGTGTAGCGTAAGTACAAAGCACAACAGGTACTCAACAGCATCGTCGACCAACCTTAACGAAAACGGAGGCGAGGGCTGGCCTACGATTACTACTTCTACACATAACCGCTATTATTCCACAGTAATAATAATCATAATCAATACAATAAACTTCCATTATAAGCCTAAATAAATCATCTAAATCCTCAAGTTTTTCAATTATCCAAAGGGCATATAAGCCTATCCAAAGAGCACATGAGCGAATCCAAACAATTCTTACAACAAGGAAACCAATAGAAAGTAGTGACATGCAAATGTATGCAATGCAAGGCCTTTTTCCATCTCCCGATACACACACATTCAAATTCTATGAATCGTGACCCATGGCGACTGACGAGGTCCATATACCAACTCCGCATTTTTAGATCTCCTATATCACAGCGTGTCTCAATCATTTTAGGCTTCCAATATATGTACTTAGCTTCGTAGGCTCAAAATCATAATACCCAGCCCTTAGGCCTACATTACCTGTCACATAGCATATCCGGCGCACAATAACATCATCACTCCATCTGGAATCATTTCCCATCGAACTATGGACAAGTATTATCAAATGCACATGAGATACTAGAATGATCATAAATATGACATGCAAGAAAAAAAGACATCAGCTAAGCAATAAAGACTCAATATTTATCTCTTTTCCACTTTTAAACGAGTATTTAGGAGTGATGAGAACATACGATCACATATAGGACAGGTAATAAGCATAGAAACAATTAATAAGGGACCTGCGCTACCCCAATCACAGACACAAATCAATCTACGCTATCAGCTAATGCCTAAAATATGATATTCAGACCAGACTATACAACTAAAATTACGTAAATACCCTTATCACGGCTCTGGCATCCGATAGAACTGCTCGTCACCTCACAAGTGTGACACTCTGTAAATTTATATTAGGTGTGCATGTGTTAAATGAGTGTTTACACGACATTTTAACCATATGAAGTCCCATCGGGATGAGTTTGGGTGGAAATAGTTATTTTGGAATCAAAACGAATAGCGAGGTGCATAAGATTTGATAGAATCGACTAAGGTTATGGAAGGTCTGTCTTCTAGCCTGATTTTATGAAAATATGTTAGGAATTTGGGAAAACCTAAAACATGAAAGTTGTATCCCTTTGCAATACCTTTCCAAAGTCATATTGTGGAGCCCTAAAAGAGCTCTGTACAAAATGTTATGCCCATTCTACTGAATGTTGTCGACAAAGTAGAAAAACATGAAATTTTGACTAAGTGTGAAATGAATCGGGGAGCTCGCCCCAAAGCGAGGCAAGGGCTGGCCCTAGATCGTGCTCTCACTATTAATACAAGTAATATGCTTTATTATATTAATCAGAATTAAATTATTTAGTTACTGGCCAAGTTGGAATAAAAATCATTAACCTTTTGAAACTTTCATTTATGTTAAACTTGTCAAGAAAAAGTAGACATTAGCTCAGTATTTGAGGATGGTGAGAGTGGTCTTGGGCAAACGAAGTAGTAGGATAAATGAAGTTGATTCAGTTCACTCTAGTGAAAATCATTCAACCACGAATGATTAAAACAATAAGCAAGTTATTGATAATTGAGAAACGAGGTTCATTTACCTTTGATTATTCTGCATGGGACAGTGAAATTCTTTTCTATACACAATGGAACTTCTTTATAAGTAGAATATAGATTATTTTAGAGCTAACACACTCAGAATTGGGGTTGTAAATAGTTAAAGTACTAAATCTATAATAATTGTTTAGGGTGGGTGCTCTTCAATCTTCTACTAGTTCAAAGTAGATCATTTCAGTGCAAATTTAAAAATTTGTTAATTCATGTTATTTATGCAGATCTTATTTTTTCTCTTACTTCTGTGTGCTTTAATTGCTTCTCCTTTCTTTCCTGCATTTCTGAGTTACTCGAATGATTCTTATGTTGATCTTGACTGTTATTTCAGTAATTCAATCATCAACCCATGATTTTTGGATTTAACTCATAAAGTTATATGATGCTATTTCAACATTTTAAAAAGAAGTTCTTCGTGATATCACCTTTATCTTACGTGCATTTTCTTAAAATGCAAGCCATTGGATATTTGTATGAGCAGTTGCGATTGATTTTCCCTTGTCAATATGCTATATAAGCTACATAATTTTGTCTAAGAAGTTTAAAATGGCGGCATAGATTACATGTAATAGTTTATTTGTGGTAACTTGTATTAGTTACACGTGGTTTATTCTTGACCAGCTCTCCTTTGCTCAGCATGGTTTAAAAATCAAATATGTAAAGGTACCTACTCTGTTAATATGCATAATTTGAACCTTTTCCTGAATGGATAGTTATTGTGATCTACACCTTTGGAATTCAATGATATTTTGTGTAATCAGTGGGTATGATCCGAATGATCAAATGAGATGCTATTAGCTCTCCTACATTCTTGTTTTTTTGTCGATGAATTTCTTAGCGTAGTTTTCTGTTAAGATACAACAAAATAAAGCAAAAAATTTAAATGTTTCTATCTTCATCCTCTACCATACCACCATATGTGTGTGTGTATGTCTATATATTGTAACGATCCGCTAGGTCGTTATGGGGGTAACTTAGTAAACTAGACCTCCGTTGGGAATTTTGAGGCTGCGGGTGAGTCCGTAGCGTGTTTTTAGGTGTATGTGCATATGTGGTTTGCGTCTATAGGGCCTTAGATAGGTATTGGGATTTTTGGGTGGAAAACGGGTGGAAAAACCCAAGCTACTGGTCAAAATATACTGCTGCAGCAGGTGCAGGACTGCTGTAGTGGATCTGTCGTAGTGGGCAGAGGTTCGCTGCCGCGAGGCGGGGGGACTTAATGAGGTCCGCCATAGAGGGACATTTCCCGCTATAGCGAGATCGCTGTAGTGAGACATTGACAGTTGCAGCACTCGACGGGAGGCAGAATCAGCATTTTATATTCTTTATTCCGAACTCATTCCCCACATAACTCCAAAACAGTTTCCAAGAACTTTTGTAGTGAAATTTTAAGGATAGGGCTAAAACACTCTTTAAAGGTAAGTCTCCACCCTCTTCTTTGTTCATTCCATCATCACATTAAGTTCCATGATTACTTTAAGGATTGTTAATGGTGAAAGAAAAGGATAGAACTACAAGTTGCAAACCCTTGAATAATT
>NC_081349.1:66384091-66394096 GCF_029784015.1 Lycium ferocissimum
TTGTTTTTTGTATATGGTTAACTTGTGTTTCGTACCCTTTTTAAAGGGGCGCCTTGTCGGCTTGGTACCCAAAATGTTATCATGGCCAGAAAGGGGGTAGCCTCCGGCGTGTTTTTTGGGATTGGGACTTTCCCCTTTTATATATATATGAAACCTTCCCAAATTTTTTGCGCGATAAAAATTTTTTTTATGGGAAGAACCTTGGGGAGAAGGAAACCCGATTTCGTATTTCCCCCCCCTTATACTTAACCCCCTCTTTCTTTCCCCTTTAGTAGCGTATGCCCAGAAACAGGGGGAACAGTGCCCGGGCCCTTAGTCATGGTTTGGGGGGTTGGGGCCTTTTGGGATTTGGGACTAAGTTGCGAGTACTGACCTGGGAAAAAGAAGTTAATTGGGGAAATTTGGGGAAATAAAGAGAAAGAAAAGAGGGAGGAAAAAAAATTTGGGATTTGGGAATGAATTGATGAGGGTTTGGAAATATGAAGGATGAGGATGGGAAAGGGAAAAGGGGTTAAAAAGTGTTCCCTTTAAAAGGTTGATTACAATAAGATATAATGTGAATATAATGGGGACTTTTATGAAAATAAGAAAAGGTGGGGAAAGGGTGGCCAAAGTGGGGAGTATCTATGGGTAGAATACAAAGGAAAATTGAAAGGGAAAAAGGGAAAAGAAAAAATGGGATGAATAAAAACACTTTTTGAAAATGAAAAAGGGGGTTATATAAGTGACGCGTTTTAAAGGATAAGAGGTGGATAAGGTTTTCAAGGGGGGGTTTTAAAACATGACAAAGAGAAAGGGAAAAGGAAATTTCCAAAAAAAGCACCCAAGATTTTAGTTAAGAGTAAGAGATGGGACAAAAGGGGGAATATATGGCCGGACCAAAAGGGCGGGGGAGTTTTATGATAAGACAAAAACATTAAGATGAACTTGATATGTTTTTGAGTAGGTTAAAAGCCACGGGAACCAAGGGGTAAAGAGATAACAAAAGAAATTTTGGGGCTACGACTTCCCTCCAAAATAGTGGAATCCTTAAAGGAAAAAGCCCGGTAAGGGGGAGGAAAAAAATGAACCTTTTTTTTAAATTTTATTAGGTAAAGGAAGGATATAAATTGGGATAAAGAAAAAACCCAAAAAGGGGACTCCGGGACACTTATCATGGGGAATAAAAGGGCCCCAATTTGGGGTTTGGGAAATAAAAGGGGACAAAAAGGAGGATAATCGGGTAATGTATAAGTACACCCAAGGGGGAAGGGCAAGGAAAAATGAAAGTGTGAGAGGGAAACCCTTTTTTAAAACGAATACATTTGACATAGATGTTTAAATTTTAAAGGGGACCCCCTTGGGAAAAAGTTAAAGTTTCGAAAGGCAATGAAGGGGTATTGGAAGAGTAAGAGCCCTTTCTAATTCGGAGGGGTGTGTTACAAAATTTTGAAATCCAAAGACTTAACTTCCCCCGAATTTTTAAATATGGTTTTGGGGGACGCTATGGATTAGCTTTTAAACCCGTATTTCATCGAGTTCACGGTTAGCGTCTTTGAGTGAGAGAAATTTTTAGATGGGTGACCCCGCAGTGTGTACTAAAGGGTCTATAAAGTCGGACACGGGAGCCAAACGGGAAGCGAGTAACTGAGGGGGATAGAGTATACGAGTGGGATGAAAAGATAGTGACCATGACGAGGAATGAGAAGGAGAGAAAGACCGATTGTGCGGGTGCAACGATGTTAAGAGATTTCAACTCTCGAAAGATAGAGTGCGAAGGCGGCCCCGGATATCTCAAAACTATTGGTGTATTAGACCTCCTTAGAAGAGGGGATGAACCTGTTGGACTTGAAAGGAATTATGGCGTTCTCGTATCGGAAGGGAAATTTATTAACTCGGAACGTAGTTCAAACATATAAGCATATCGAAGAAGGTATCGAGGAAAGGGCGAGAGACGAATTGACAGTGCAATAAAAGGAAACAACGGTTGGTAGTTTTGGAAATTTTGAAGGAATGAAAAAAACGCTATTCCTATGAATGGAAATAAAAGAGTTCACCGAATATTAGAAAACCTCCTATAATAGGAAGTAGAGAAAAATCGAGGAGTGAATAAAGGAAGGGAAAGGAGATGACAAGGCAGGCTAGCAAGCGAATGTTAGTGCGGAGGGATATGTGGAGTAGAATGAACCGGGAGAAGAAAAGTATGACTAAGATGGAATATACTTCATACAAGTCGTACGAGTAGTTATGTTAATGGCGAATATTTATATGCTAGGGATGAGACCAAGCGGGTACTTAATGAGAAAAGTTTGGATTCGGTAATAACAATACGATTATAATATTAAGGTGCATTAAGGAAAGATGCAAAATTGGGTTAAACTAAATTATCGAGATGAAGTTAGCAGCAGGGAAAACAGGACAGGGCTATGGGTGAACCAAAGACCTATCCCGATACCGGTTACAAGATAAGAGAGCGAAGACAAAGTAAAACATAAGGATTAGGGAAGCCTACGCTAGGTATTTCTTGGGATAATTTGAGCACTTTCGCATATTCTTGTAAAGATTGCAACATAGTGTGGGACGGAAAAGTTGAGAGCAAGATACGAGCAAAGGGACAATAGGAGAGTTTGAATTAAAGATAAAGAAAACACACGAGATAATGTGCCTAGAATGTTACAAGTTGAGTAAAGGGGATTATAATATAATTTAAGCAAGATGATCAGTAACTAGTCAGTTACTAAAAGAGGGTGAATTTATATGTCAAATTCTTTCGAACCATACCGGCGATGATATAGTTAAGCGAGGAGCGGCTATGTAGAAGTTACTATATGAGGGGACTTCATTGCTACTTGGTAACTAACTCCAAAGATAGAGACTAAGAGCAAAAGGTAGAGTGACGGCCTAAGGTCTTTTAAAAGAGTCGAGAAGAAATACATGAGGTCAAGATTCCCGAATATGGACTTCATGACAAACTTACCTCGCACTGCGCGGGAAGTATGACTCTTCTAGGGTATTCTTGTGGATGATGTCCGGAGGTAGCGGAAAGAGCTGGCGTACGAGAAAACCACGTAGCTACCGGATCGTCAGGCGAGAAAGTTGCTTACTAAAAACGTGACTTCCGTGAAGGTATTGTGGCGGAACAATAACAGGGAGGAGATGACCTGGGAAGTCGAAGAGGAGATGAAGAATAAGTATCCCTACTTATTTCCTATGCCTACAGGTAATCTAAATTCCTAGAGTGGTTATGTTGATTGATAAATAAACGCATGTATGTGAGTAGTTATAAAAGAACTCCCCAGAAGTGCCTATAAGACCATGTAAGACTAGTTTAACATTCGAGGACGAATGTTTCTAAGGAAGGATGTTACACCTTGGAAAATTTCGCGTTATCAAGACCGTGGACGGCTTAGTATGAGCTCGGGGAGAGCAAAGAGTTACACAAGGATTATGGATGAAGATTATGTTATACGAGCATAACAACATATATATATGACATTTGGAGAGTGTATGGAGTAAATCGGTTAACATGATCACTCGATAATCGCCCTCGAAACCATGAGTTAAGGTGGGGCCCACATGTCAGAATTTTGTAAAGAATATATTATAAGCGATACAAGTAGTACATGGAAAGTTGAGCAAGTCCTAAGAAGGACCCATAAGCCAAATATGGACATAAGCCCTCCAAAAGGACCATTTAAGGAAACGTTTTCGGATGAGTTGACTTGGAGGGGCAAAAACGGCATTATAAGTTTGGAATTTGGAAAAACACCAAGAATAAAAGTTGTAGATAGTTGAAAGAAATTTCCAACCATAGGTCGTGGGCCCTCACACGGTATCGGAATCAAGAGTTATGGCCATTTTAAGAGCAAGACCCCAAGCTGCCAAATGGTTCCGTGGTCCCCACATGAATAAGTCGGTGGAACCGACCTAGAGGGGCTATAAATACCCCATCAGCCCCTTTTTTTCAACATATTAACATTCAAAGAGTCCTAGAAGCCTCTCAAAACATCTCCCAAATATTATAGTCCGATAAATCAAGAATTTAACAAGATTACGCCAAACTAGTCCGTGAAAGGTAATTGTTCTTGCTTCTACTTAAGTTTGGCATTGGAGAAAGTTGTTGTGACTGAGTTTATTCAAGTATAAGGTATGTTATTTATCCCATCTTTTATGTTGAGTCTATTTGAAGGTCTAGCAAGCCTTAAAAATGAAACTAGTAATGGAGAAAAGGTCATAGAGTGTTGTATTGTAGTTGTTGTGTTTATGGGCTGTTTTGAACGTGTTGTGGCCATGTGGATGGACTGATTGATCTATACAAAAATGGTATCTAACATTGTTGGCGTGTTGATGAGATTATACTCCTTGATTGGGATGGAAGAAAGTGCATATTGTTGTTGTATGTTGAAAAACGTCGTGTGGGATGTTTATGGAATATGTTGGTATGAATAATAGTGTCGTTGATGTTGGTATTATTGTTGTTGTTGATTGGTTCTTGCTGAATTGTAATTTTGGGCTAGGCATATAAACGAGAGGAGATCTTTTGATTTTTGCGAGAATATAGAGTAGTTTGATTTGAAATTTGGAACAAGTGTGCAATAAAGAGAGTCTAACGTTAGTGTGAATCCTTTTAAGTGTAGGCTTATGAGCTTGGACGAATAAGCGTAGCTAATAAGAGGGTGGAACGGTATGTAAAGCTTACCCTTTCTTTTTCTTTTGGCATGTCTTAGATGTAAGTAAGGTATGATACGAGCCTTGGGGTAACTCTATTCCTAAGATCTGAGCATGTCTACGATTCTTATTCACTTCTTGATATAAGAACTCTCAATATAGTCGAGCTATGGTCCTTGTGTCTTTTGTATGATTGGATAGTAAATGTTGCATAAAGAGTTTTTGTTCCTAAAGGATTCTATGTCGAATAAGGTCCCTAACTTTCACGAACGGGCTTAGATCGCTCGACACGTTCGTAAAAGATTCTATATCGACTAATGCCGTAACTTTCATGGGCGGGCTCGGATTGGTTTGACACATGTCTATGTTCTCTAAGACTCTCTTTAACGTGGTACTAATGGCATTTTAGAAGTTTAACATGACTATCGTTTGATACTCGAGCGTTGATTTATCCTACTATCTATAGAGTCTTAAAAGATGATTTATATACATATGGTTTCTCACTACTGCGCTCGTGCGGCTGACATTATTACTTCTTTCAACGAGTCCGGGCCGGACACGTATTCGTGCAACTCCCACATTATTCACCGGAGTCCCTCACTGTAGGCCGGACACGTTATATATATATATATATATATATATATATATATATATATATATATATATATATATATATATATATATATGAACGAGGGATGGCGGCCGGGATGGCATATGATGATTCCTTTCACCGAGTCCCTCACTAGAGGGCGGGACACGTCATGCATTCGCCGAGTCCTCGCTGTAGGCCGGGGCACGTCATATGTACATGTATATGATGATTTTATTCACGAGTCCCTCACTAGTGGGCCGGGACACGTTATATATATGCATATGTAAAAGATGATTATCTAATTATGTTTCTAAGTTCCATAATGAATTTGACATGATATTGACATGCATGATTTATGTTTCAAAGGCAAGCCTTATGATTTTCTATACTCATTATTTCAGTATGATCATTTATCGTATTTCATACTTTACGTACTCGGTACATATTCCATACCGACCCCCGCTTTCTTCGGAGGGGTCGTTTTCATGCCACGCGGTGTATACGGATAGTGGGGATATCGGTAGAAGATGTTCCGGAGGTTAAGGCGACTCCATTTCCTTTCGGAGTGCTGCCGAGTCAGAGTATCTATGTTATGGTATCCTGATTTATGTTAGAGAATTTGCAGACAGAGTCATGTATAGTACGTGTCAGTCTTGTAAGCGGCTCTGTAAGCCGATGTGTCGTTATGCATTGTGTTACAAGTTTCATATGTATACAAATTTTACTTGATTTGAGAAGGACGAAAAGCATGTTTTTTTTGAAAAGCTAACATCATGCATTCACTTCCTGATTTAAGAGTCTAGTAAGATTATGAGTGTACGAGGATCAGCGGGTTCGCTCGGCCCTAAGTAAGGGTCGGGTGCCCATCATGCCCTATCAGAATTTTGGGTGTGACAGCTGCTTTGCCGCTGGTTATTGCCACTACTTATAGCTATAGCATCATGCATAATTTCTGCACTTTGGTAGCTGCCTCTGTTGAAAAAAAAAAGGAGTAAATACTACCTTAAATGAAAGCAGCTACAAAGTTGTTCATTTCCTTTAACTGAACAAATGCTACACTTGACAAAAACATCACCGATTTGAATATGATACTATATTTGGGCCGATGAGAACATTTAATTTGAGGCCATGCCTAGTCCGGAAACGTTATCCCTCGATTTAGGCAATGATGATCTCATAGTATAATAATAAAGTAGGATCCAACATGCATCGGCAAGGCGACTAGGAACGATTGACGAGTCACTAGTTCGCAGCCACGACATGTTCCAGAGTCCTTTTCCCTAGATTAAAAAGAAACATGAGTCTGAGCCTTCATAATCAAAGCTCTCAAAGTTTGATACGAGTCCAAGGGATATTATTATTTATGTTCATAAAAGCCACCCTATGGGGTGGCCTATCATTTTGACTAACCACTTTTCTTTCTATTTGTGCGAGGTACAAATAAAGTGAATTATGTGGCACAAAACTTAAAGAGGAAGTAAAGAATCAGATGCTTAAAGCCTTGGAGAGTTGGAGCTTTTGAGCTTTGGATGAAGAAGTAGAAGAGCATGGAAGTCCTATTCCTTTAAGGCGAGCGGACAAATGGAATAGGATTGCCGAATGATTTGGGCCTAAGGCCGAAAAAGCTAAACTTTCTTTCCCTTCCTTTCAGTATAAGTTTTACATTATTTTCTGTATGAATATGTAAAAAATGCACTTGTATGGATATTGAAACCCTTATAAGTTAGAACATAGGATTTAGTTGCGGGTAGGGACCCGAACATGTTTCAAATTATACCCGAAAGATAAGTGAGTTGTATTCCATTTGTTAAAAGTAAATAAAAGTGAAGAAATGTTTTCTTATGCAAAAAATGAACTACTTTGAATATGTCTTTAAAGTATGTTTCATAATTTGAAAAATTCGAGAAAGAAAAGTAAAAAAAAAAGAATTCAAATGAATGGAATTTTCTTCAAAGCTCGAGTTTGGGTAAATAGTTCTGAGGATACGGTTGACCAAAGAGACAAAATGTGGATAATGCATGAACTAATAAAAGACTATACATATACGTATATACATATATATTTCTTATATAAAAACACATGGCATTAGTTTTAGATGGGATATACCTAGTATACTATCCCTATAAGTAAAATGAAAATATTATTTTTACCCGGGTATTTTAAATCAGAACTTAAACTACCCTTATTTAAAAAGAAATACTTTAATTCTTTCAAAAACCAATATGATATGCCACGACAGTATTTTTATATGGGAAATTAAACAAAACATAAGCAGTTCATGCAAAATCACACATTGAAACTCGAAGGTCAACCGTATACTATGGATCCCTAATACTAAAGTGCCTAACACCTTCCCTAGGGGATCACCAGAACCCTTACCTAGAACTTTTGTTACAAAGGCTTTTTTCACGGCGTTTGAATAAATCCTTTGAACCCGATTTTTCTAATTTCCTAAAAATTAGGTGGTGACTCTTTTTCAAAACAAGTCCAAAAGAGCACCAACAAGTTTTTAGTAGCTTTTCGAGCGCTAACCCCACCCGTGAAATGCGAACCGTAACACATACGAAATAGAGTTTTGGACAGATAAATCTCTGCTATACGAAGGGAATAATTGGTATCTGACGTGCTCATCAGGATAAGGCTGCAAGATGCACAAGAGTGGATTTCATTTTTGGCTGGGTTTCAGTATGACATAATGGTAATGGTGAAGTAACAGCTAGTGGTTTGTGGGTTCTTTTAGGAAAATGGTTATTGGTTCTAGATTGGAAAGCAAGGTAACTTATGATGAGTGGAGACTAAAGGTATTGGGCAGCTGTGGTCCTGGTCCTTCAGTAAAGGGTGTGTTCGCCGGGTCGTCGTCTTTACTGGAGTGGCAAGGAGATCATTGAATCAAGAGCTAGTTGATTTGAGAGTTATGTTGCGGTCATACATGGTAGAATAGATAAAAGTGTTGAGGGATGAGTTGGTATGCTTGGTTATGCCGTGGGCCAGTGGTAGCCAGTAGTTGACTAATAAAAATGACTCGAGTGTTGGAAAAGTGTGAAGTTTTAGTACTCAAGGAGCTATCGGATGTTGTATCTACTCTTGGACAAGGGGTGTGAGTATTGTACCTGTTGTCTAAGTTTCGGCTAGTTCTTGCTATTACTTGTGTTATGACTCCGTGGAATTGATCGAGTGAGGGGGATAATCGCATGATTGGTTAGAGGTGTTCTGGTTCGACAAGTAAGGCAAAAGGTGATTATTCGTGGACGATTAGTGTTTAAAGACATTTGAAGTGGTAGATCAATGATGGGGTTTGAATTAATTCAAGTTGTGGAGAACATTTTGGAAATTGAGTTAATGGAATTTCAGCAAGGGCACCTTGGTGGAGATACATAAGGACATTAGTAGGACTGTGTATATGATATGCTGAATTTAGGAAGTAATCCCTTTTAGAGTTGATTGGGGTAAGGGAACTCTAGGGTGTAAAGTGCGTGGCATACTACTATCTCCAGGATTGACTCGGCTAGTTTGCAAGACTTATGGGTATGCGGTATACTATTGAGTGGGTTCGATTGATGGTCAAACGGTGGCGGTGAATGTGATCTGATTGAAATTGGGGAATTGAAGAGTCAAGATAAGTTATAGTTGATAGAGAATCTGTAGGAAAAAGGTACATCTTCAAGATTACTTGGGTCAGTATGGATTGTGGTGTAGCTGTCTTTCATATTCAGATGCGGTGTGATTGTTGAGTACGCTTAAAGAAGGAAGTCTACAGTAATGGACTAAGTGATATGACGAAGTTCAGTGAGGGTTGATCAGCGAATAGTGAGAAGCAAATTTCAGGTAGCTGAAATATTAAGGCTTATGGGAAGTGTCTTGTGTGGTACCCAGTTGGGTAATTTCGTAACACTCTTCAATGGATGAGCTAGTGTGGTTTAACAGAAAGGAATCATGGGAATCTCTATAATTTGAAGGCTAGAGTTATATTTTCGAGATGAGACCGTATTTGTGTTAGAGTATTATGTTTTAAGCATTATTAACTGGATAGACTGGGTAAGCACTTTTGGATATTAAGGACTTAGAAGTAGTTGCGTGAGGGTTAGAGCGGAGTGTGCCACATTTGATACTTTCAAAATTTTTTTGGGCGTAGCAAGGTATCAAAAATGAGGATTCACTGGTTAAAGGTGTATTAAATAAGGCCGCAGGTTTTGCGTTCAAACGTTCGGAAATGTGAGCAAGTTAAGGGGAAGCACAAGGAGATTTTGATGTATTTAGAGTTCAGGGGGTCTATCAGATTTGTGTATCGGGTGAAGGTTGAGAAACATGAAAATTGCGAACATAAGGTATAGTTCTTCGGTATTAAGTTGATGACTAAATAGAATTCAGCCTTCTGAGTCGAGGGGATGAACATGATTGACTATATATGAGAAAAAGACTAGAATTTGTCGCCAAAATTGTTTGATAGGACTGTGATTGGTTTCAGAAAGTTTGGAGTTAGTTCGAGTGACTATTGGTGGTATTCAGGGGTTATGCATTCATTCCGAGTCAGAATTGTTCGATTAGAACCTGGTGGACTATAATTATATTTCCATAAGGGCTTATGGGTTTCCTAGTAAATCCACCTCACTAATTCGATGGGTTTCAATTCATATTTGAGGTATGACAATTTTATCGAGCTTTATCAAGGTTTACAAGTGGACTTGACAATATTTTACCAAGGGCAGCTACTTGGATAGTTATAATAGTTTACCTCGGTACTTGGTAATGATTTGAGGAGGTAATAT
>NC_081349.1:66394196-66474912 GCF_029784015.1 Lycium ferocissimum
GACCCCGTTATGCCCAAAACATACATATACATATATACCAAAAGAATAAGTCAATGGCACCTCCGAAGCATATATATATATATCTCAATTGGCTAATAGCTCCTACGAAATATATATGGACTGGGACAGACCCCCCCAAAACATCTACCTAAAAGGTACGAACAAACACGGCCAAAGAAAACGGACGTCAGTACGAACATTGTACTGAGTATGTAAGGCATCAACAATAATAATGTATATCAATGAAATGAGGAGGCATCAAATGAGGATCAATCTGTAACTGACTGTGAATCATAAAAGAAATAATGCATGCTGGCTTACTTTCATAGTCATCATCATATCATGTATGCATATATGTATAAGCAGCCCGACCATATAGATACGGTGTGATAATCATTAGCATTAGCCTACGTCCAGGCCTCCCGCGTCCGGGTTACCATCCGTCCCCACTAGGGTTACCATCTCATATAGGCGCGGTGTAACATCATCATCATAGACTCATCATCATATACTCATCATAATACATGCATGGAAACTCAAGGACAACTATACTTTATCGGGGTGACATAAGGTCGTGAACCCCGATCCCATTATGGAGCATTTATTAACGTCCGCTCACCTTGAAGGAATTAGCATATAAGGTGAGTGTATATGATAAATAACATCAATGGATTATAGATAGCATCATTAGCTTTATAGGAACATCATATCATGGACTCCTTTGGACTTAAGCTTATCATCATCATTATCGTACTCATAGTATATCTCTTATCTCATATGGCTATTCATGAACAAGGACTCTTAGTTTTCCGGAATATAGGAAATACATGAAGAAGGAGGAAAATCATGCCAAAAGATTCATGCCTTAGAAAGGAAGGACTAGCCTCACATACCTTTGTCGTTTACCTAATCTATCACTTGCTCGTTCTCCTTTAATGCACACGTTCTACCTTCAAGAGAATTCGTATCGACATTAGCTAAACAATTATAAGAACGTGCTTACTAAAGCTAGAGAAAATTGGGCAGCACTTCCTTTGTTTATGCGACTTCCTCCATATTCCATATCAACTCCCAAACATTCATAACAACAATCACAATATCATAAACAACAATCATCATTCGTTCACATTATCCACATTTTACAATTTCACTTCAATACTCCATAATCATGGTCATAGTTCACTATAGCGTTCTTTCACATATAATACTCATTCCATGTTCTAAATGTCATTCATAACCTACTTACAATCACAACATATCCATATTCATGATTCATTCCAACTACTACTCAACAATGACACTATTCCCACATTTATGACCCATTTTCTATATTCTTCTATAATCCAAGTGTTTCAACTTCTCAAGACCTTAAACAACATGAGAATACCATAAAACTTACCTTATATAGTGTAGGAACAAGCCTTGAGTGGCAATACTCTTCTTGCACCAAAACCCTAGTTCACTTCTCTTGGGATTTCTTGGCTTGGATGACTTTAATGTGTTTCTAACTCTTGATTTTTGTTGGTTTGATGAAGTTGATCTTCAATTTCCTTTGAATTCTTGTGGATGAAGAAAGGGAGAAGGTTCTAGATAATTCTTGAGTTGTGGAGTGGAAATGAAATGAATTAAAATGAACTCGGGTCCCTTATATCAACGTTTAAGTTCTGTCCCGACCAGAACATACGGACTAACACACGGTCCGTATATTTTATACTGATCGTATGTCTAGACCGTATGTTTGATCCAGTGAAGTGTGCCATTCTGGGCTGAACCTACGGCTGGACATACGGTCCGTATATTTTATACGGCCAGTATATCTGGCCGTATAATGCCGCCTATTCGAAACTTGCTCTCGTCTACTCGTTTGATCTCCGATCCTTATGGAACCTTCTTAACACTTGTTTAACACCTCAATACCAATCTAAGGGACGTTATCACTCTTTTCCAAAGCATCATTAGAACGTCATTAACTCGATACTAGTAAATCTTGCCCGACACCCAATATATAACTTGCTTTCCTTAACAACTTTCTTTCCTTATCTTAAATGTCATTGAAATCTCGTTTAGGGTCATCAAATGCCATTTCTTAATTATCAAAACATCATATACGTCATTCCCTTCGTTAGTCTATTCACTGTACACGAACGGAAAATTTTCCGAGGTGTAACATTATGATTCCATATGTGTGTTTCCATAACCTTCTTACTTCCAAAAGTTAGAAGTTCATGATTCTTAAAAGCTTCTTATGATACTAAAGATGAGTTGTTTTCTATGATGAATATGATGATGATGATTTTAATTCTAGAAATTCCAAAGCTTATGATTTTAATGCTATTATGAGATTATTGAGCTTATTTCATGATTTTCTCGATTTTATTCATTGTTGTTGATCTCACCTTATAATAATTGTTCCTTCAAGGTGAGATATAGCGATGATGATTATTCCATAATATAAATCGGAGGTTACCGACCTTACGTCACTCTGATAGAGTCCTAGCTTTTAGTTGGGCTCTCATGCATGCTTGATGTATGATAATAACACCGTGCCTACATGGCCGAGAAATATAACACTGCGCCTACATGGCCGGCAAGATAACACCGCGCCTACATGGTCGGGCAAGATAACACCGTGCCTACATGGCCAGGCAAGATAACACCGCGCCTATATGACCAGGCAAGATAACACCGCGCCTACATGGCCGGGAAAGATAACACCGTACCTATATGGTTGGGCAGTTTACTTATATATATATATTTATAATGTTGATTTAAAAAGTTAAAGTTAGCATGCATGGTATCCGCCTTAAGAGGCAATCAGATGTACAGGTTATCTTTATCTCATGTTATGTTCCATATTTCTTATTATGTTTTATTCATGCCTTACATACTCAGTACATTATTCGTACTGACGTCCATTCTTGTGGACGCTGCGCAATGCCCGCAGTGAGACAGGTGTACACGATTTGACTCCGTAGTGATTTATCGACGGATTCGGGAGCACTCCATTTACTTCGGAGCTGCAGTCTATTTGATATTGGTCTTTATTGTCACACCCTAACCTTATTAGGGTGTGATGGGCACCCGACCCTTACCTAGAGCCGGGCGAACCCTCAGACTCTTACTACGTACAAAATCGCGTCAAATTTTTTAAATCAAATAAGATAAAATACATAGTAATTTTTTTTTTTTCGTAAATACTTTTTCGTAGCTTCCAAACCGAACAAATCTATAACCATACAAAACTCAATACATAACACGTACCGACATATCGGCCGACGGAGCCGCTTATGCATCGACAACCAACACCCACGATGCGTTCGCAAAGTCTCTAACATCCATCCGTAAAAGCATATCATACAAACTCGACTCGCAAGAACTCCGAGCAAGTGGGTCGCTAACCCACCGGAACATCTTCTCGTAATGGCGCTAATCATCTCGGAGTACCGCGCGCATGAAACGCAGCCCTCGAATAAAGGGGGTCGGTGCGAATATGTACCGAGTATGTAAGGCATGAAATACGTAAACGTAATCGTAACCCCGAACAAAAGAAACACAACATCATCACCAAAATACTTACTTATCCGACAAAACAAATATGATACCGATGTCATAGAGAAACCAAAATGATAAGTCATCCAGAAAAACATTTCTTTCTCATATATACGGAAAATCAAACATATCATATACATATACACATTAACCCTTTATTGGGACGCATAAATCGTTGCGTATGCCAATATCATGTATCACATATCATATGCACACGCATACTCGTAGAACATCATACCGTCTAGTGAGGGACTCGATCCATGAATACATCATATGTCATAACGTTATCAGTGAGGGATCACATAAGTCACACATGCATAACGTGTCCAAATACCCGACGCGAGGGACTCGAATATAATCACACATCAACCGCGGTCAATGTAACGTGTCCCGGCCCGGTCCAAGGGACATGCCGCGGCCAAGTGTCCCGCCCCTTCAATAAGTCACACATAGAGGATCCGGTCCGGACCGGCGCCATCATCATATAACATGTCCCGCCCTCATCCGGTGGGTCTCGTGAACAATGCAAGGAATATGCACGAGAACATGTCCGCCCGGACTCCGGGAGACATACTCACGCATACACGATGCACGTCGTGAGAAACCATACACACATACCAAAATCCGAAACCATATGCACACATATCCAGACCACAGACACACACACACTTACCAACATCCGAAGACTCAATAGAACAATCATACTCCCGTCGTCCGACAACCAAAATATCGAGTTACGAAGATATTCCTATCGAATGTTCGTAGCAAATTATTCATACCGATTACTCACATCGTGGTCCTTATATCGGATTACATATCCAAACAAAATACTTTTACCATACTTATATCTTATTCGTGTCGAATGCTAATGTCGAATACTTATATATCTTAAATCACAATACTTATATCGAATACTTAATGAGTACCATATCGATTACATATATCAAAATATTCATATCAAAATACTTGTATCATATACTTGTGTCGAACACTTGTATCAAAATACTTACGTCGAATGCTTATATCAAAATACTTATATCCAAATGGTCAGCAAAACACTTGTATCAGAATTTTCAGATACTTATACCAGAGAATACATATGAATCATAACAAACTCGGAATGATAGCCAAAAGTTTACCCTTAATTATTGTACGAAAATCGGCCAAATAGAGCAATACAGTTAGGTCTCGGAAATTGTGGGCCCACCTCGGATCACGTCGAGGTGGCGTACGGAAATTACGGACGTTAAGCTTTATGGAACCACACGTGAAGGTCTTAAAGTAGTTTGGTTCCATTTGTGAAAGTTAAAGATGTTTAAGTTATTTTTCCAACAAAACATAAAATATCTAATTCAATTCCATTGAATGAAAAAGGACCAAATTTAAGCTCGGATTTCTAAGAGTAGAATCATCTCCGAGGTTCCAATCATAACCTATCACATCTAGGACATGCCAAAAGAAAGAAAGGGTAAGCCTTACATACCTTTTCTCGACCGAAGCTATGCTTAATTCAAGTCCCAAATGCTTCAAAATCTACAATTGGTCACAAATACCAAACATTGATTATAAGCCTTTAGGAATTTAATCTGTTAATCAACACTTGTCTTAATTTTCAAATAAATCCACTTATATTCTTGCCGAAATTTCGAAAGATCTCCCCCGTAAATACACGCCCGAGAATTTAACTCGGCCCAATATCAACAACAACAACACAACAATACCAACAACATCAATAATCGTTTCCAAAACACACTATAACGTAAATAGTCTTCTTTTTCTACATAAGGCGACAACTTCCATTCTAACTTCACAATTCCAAGCTAATACCAACATTTCTATATTCATTTACTAATCAAAATCATTCCAACACAATCCGGAAATATTCCATATCATTATACAAAATATTTGCAAAATATCAAGAATTCCAAAAACCATAATTCATCCGAAACCTCCAATTTTCAACATAACGTCCGCAACACATTTTTTTCTTCCAATTTCACCTACAACCATCACCATTTGGGCTAAAATTTCGTTTCCTCAATTACATAATTTATAATAAAATCACATACTTTCAAACAACAACTCAACAACCAATTTTGCATACTAACTTGAACTAAAATTCTTCCATTTGCATTCAAAAGGCCATTGCAACACAATTAACATAATAAATTGAAATTGTTCATTCCCGTCCATTACAACACCACACGGCTACATACATATATATATATACATTCATGCAACTTCCATATTTCCACCAAGTCTACTCCTTTCTACATTCTACAACATCAACAAGATCTTTATAACATATAAAAAGGATTGAATCATACCTTTTTCTCCAACTTCTTCACTTGGCTCAAGTGTTAAATCGACGAAACGAACGACTTATCTTCCAAAATAATTACACCACGTTGTAGAGGACCCTTGAATTAGTGGGAATGCATAAAGAAAACAATTTTTGGGACAAGATTTCCCATGGTTCATTTTCTTCTTACCATGGCCGAATAGGCCCATGGTTTTTTTCCTATGTCTTTTTTTTCTCTTTTATGAAATTTCTAGAAATGCAAATGAATAAGATGACTTAATAAGTCATCTTATGGGACTTATTTATTTCCTTTTTTTCCCACCACTTATCCATATTTATTATTAAGCCCCTCAAGTATAAGAATTTAATCACATGACCTTATCTTTTCTCCCCAAAATTCTAGAGTTTTCTTCTTCTTTTTCTTGAACTTTCTAACATAGTCAAAGAAGACCAAGTGTCTTCTTTGGTACACTTTAGTCCCCAAACAATGTGGGCATATGCTTATGCCACACGGCCAACATGGAAATTTCAAGAATTCTCTTGAATACTTGTGAAATTACCATTTTGCCCCTAGGCTTCCACAATATTACCATGAACCATTTTGCGAATTTTCCTTTTTGCCCTTAACCTTTCTCAGTATTTCCATACTAGTAATGTTCATAAACAACATTCATAACCACTTGTACATTAAAATAACTTTGGAAGATAGTTATTCCCTTAACTTTGTCACGACTTCCTTGAAATATCTAAACGTGCAAAATGCGGGATATAACATTTATGGTCACATGTATTCTATGTAGAGGCTCGTAGATATGTGTGTACATTTAGACGTTTTATACTCCTACCGGCTCATATCATTGTATAACCTTTTAGTAGCCTTGTCGGCTGGTGATGATGGACATAACTGTTGAAGAGATGTGTCCTTATATTGTGATATATGTCCTTACAGATTATGATATCCAGGAGCTATCTTTATGGTCCACCCAGAAATGTTTATGAGATGTATGTTTAGAGGTGCTCGGTTTGTTAGCTCCGGGTGCCCGTCATGGCCCTCTGGTTGGGTCATGACACAAAACTTATGGTTTTGATGCTATTATGAGATTATTGAGCTTATTTCATGATTTTTTTGATTTTATTCATTGTTGTTGATCTCACATTATGATAGTTGTTCTTTCAAGGTGAGATATAGCGATGATGATTGTTCTATAATATAAATCGGAGGTTACCGACCTTACTTCACTCCGATAAAGCAGTAGCTTTTATTTGGGCTCTCATGCATGTTATTTATATTATAGATGTATATATGGGATATGGGAAAAAGGCGAGGCGTTATATACGCATAACCACCTGATCAGTTGGTATACTATGATCTCATCCCGGACGCGAGATATATGGTTTTGGATTGGGCTGTTTGTTCTGCAGCAATATATATATATATATATGTAATGATGATATGACATATATGGATCGGGATGCACGTTCCGCAAAGAATATAATATATTTATGGATAGGGCTGCACGTTCCGCAGCACTATTATGTTATATATGTATGAAAAATGTTTTTGTAAAAAGGCTAAGCATGCATGGTATCCGCCTTAAGAGGCAATCAGATGTACAGGTTATCCCTTTATCTCATGTTATGTCCCACATCTCTTATTATTCATTGACATACTCGATTGCTTACGACGTCCTTTCTGGGACGCCGCATTCATGCCCACAGAGTTATGAGACGGACCGATCCTTAGGAGCTTCATCGTGAGTCTCGAAGCGCTCCATTTGCTTCCGTAGCCGCCGATATGGTATTACTCTTTTGTGTACTTTCATGGGCAAGGCGGAGTCCTGCCCCGTCCTTATGAATTCCTGGATTTTATGTAGAGGCTCGTAGACAGATGTATGTAGCTAGATGTCCCATAACCTTATCAGTTCATATTGTTGTATAATATTTTGGCAGCCTTGTCGGCTTGTGATGATGGGCATAGTTGTTGATGTTTATATAGAGATATGTTGTTATCTTGTAACATATGCCCTAACAGATTATGATACCCATGAGCTATCTTTGTGGTCCACCTAGAAATGATTATGAGATGTATGTTTCAGAGGTGCTCGGTAGGTTAGCTCCAGATGCCCATCATAGCCCTCTGATTGGGTCATGACAAGAAATGACCAATTTATAGCATGCAAGAGAACAACAAAACAGATATCAATTAATTGTGCATAGATTCGGAGTAGAAATGAAGAGATTACAACAGTGAAGACTTATTTAGAGATCTTGAGGCAGAAAAATGACAGAAATAACCAACAAGGGTGCAAATCAGAAACATACCAACGAGAGGAAGATTTTGGTAACTATGAAATCGTGTCCGATCATCATTTTTGCACCGGCAGCGACTTGAAGATAGAGAGAGAAGCTCCGACGAAGAGAGAGGAAGGAACGCGAGAAAATAGGGCAACATCAAATATATTTTTTTTCACTTTCTAAAATTATTTTGCTTTTCTTTCTTTTTTTTTTTTTTTTTTTTTTTTTTTTTTTTTTCTTTATTTGGACAAATTTTGAGATCATTTTGTTTTGTTTTGAATAAATAAATAAAATGCTCATCCTGGGCGAAATTTAATTTAAAAAAAATCCGGATAGTCAAAAGAACAAGGTTGTTTGACTAGTTTCCTCATTGTATGTGTTGTCTGTGCTTGATTGTCCATGCCATGAGTGCATACCAGTAAAGGTATTATATTGAGTAAGACATTGTTTCACTTGGAATCTGTCTCAAGCGCTCTCTTTTCAAAGTCAATTTGAGGAGAAGTTTGATGCAGTCAGTTCATCTTCCAATCTTTTCTCCGTAGCTGCTTCTTCTATCAAAGCAGGTTATTGTTGATCCCTGCTTTTTCAACAATTTTTTCTAGGACTAGTTTCTTTGTAGGTGTTCTTCCTGATAGGTTGTCCTGGCATTTATTTCTTCGCTCTTCTTTAGAAAACCAGTTCGTCCATGTGGTTTGAAGTTTTAACTTTTGTTATTCACTTTGTGCTTCACAAGTCACAACTAGTGCTTGATCTGAATGCTATGGGAAAACCTTCATAATGAGAGAGAAGTAGTAGATTATGATGTTGAGCCCCAAAGGACACTTCACATAAGATTGCGAGAAACTAAGCTGGCCAAAAAGGCTAAGGAAACTGAGGATCTTACAGAAGATAACCCGAATGGTGTTCCCGTAGTCATTATTGATGAATGAGCACCTACAGTGATGACAAAGAACTTGGAACAGGCAGTGATAGAGGCGACTAGGCCACTGTTGAGAATATGAGCCAAGCCATTGCTAAGTGTATTATCACTGAACACTTTGAGCTAAAACAGAACATGGTGTAGCTGGTCCAACTTCACAAGAGTGAATAAAGAACTATATCGATAAACTTTGTTCCATTCTCCTTGTTGGGGAAAGAAAAATCATGTTAACAGAAGGTGCCCATGAATTCCATCGATACATGGGATGATCTTGATTGAAAATTGTTGATAAAGTTCTTTTCATCTAGGAAGGCTAAGTTATCGAGGAGCGAGATAGCGGGGTTTCAACAAATGAAAGGGGAGACACCATATGAAGCCTGAGAGTGATTCAAGAAATTGATCATTGAGAGCCGAAGTATCTTTGTTAACTAACCAAGTCAGTAAGATGCTTTCGACTTCACACGTTACAAAAACATAACCTTTAGCAGGTACAACAAATGACTGCAGTTGTGAGATTTGTGCAGAAGATCAGAGGGGTGGCCGCTCAATTATGAGTCGATACTCTTGATGAACCAAAATGTGCAATACAGTTACAATCCCAATTAGGTGAACCAGCGTAAAAGAAATAATTATTAAAATTACATTCAGCTTATTACAAAGTGAAATAGTGTTGATATACTTAAAGTATATGTGTCACACCCAACCCCGTAAAAGCCGTGACTAGGAACGTGATGGGCACCCGTACGTACCAAAAGCCAAAAATGATAACTCGTGCGGACTAGAAAATTTTAGTCATACTCACGCTTTTTCTTACTAGCCAAAATTTACATAACACAATTTAAAATACCAACAAAGGCCACACCGGGCCAACATATCCATATATACATATATAGGCGAGCCGACATGAAACTTATAATAAATCGCCCAAATAAATACGTGCATCTAGCCATTTACATAGCGCCACACCTACGTACATATCTACGTACCTCTACATAGAGTATCAAAGTCATATGACGGATAATCCCCGCCGTACCCCGAACAAATATACACAAAGGTAACAAAAGATCGTACCAAAATCCCGGGACAAGGGAGCTCTTCAAGATAGGCGAAAATCTCTAAGTCTCGGCGGCTCACTCAAACGTGGATGCGTACTTGCGCGCATGAAACGCAGCGGCCCCGAAGACAGGGGGTCGCACGAAATATGTACCGAGTATGTAAAGCACGAGTACAATACAATAGACCATAATCATACGGAAATACAATACCGAAATAAGTATAGAAATCCGGAACACAAAAACTTGCCTGTGAATCATATACCATGCGGGTCCATATCATGTCATTAAATCATTATATACATATAACGTACCCGGCCCTTCGGGGAGGGACTCGGTAAATAAAGTCATGTACACATCATGTATAGTAATCATGTAATCACATAATCGTATGCACATCCCGTACCCGGCCCCCTAGTGAGGGACTCGGTGAATAGGATCATCAAATGCCATCCTGGCCGCCATCCCCATATCATCACATCATCATATCATCACATATACATATATAGCGTACCCGGCCCTCTAGTGAGGGGCTCGGTGAATAATGCAATAAGATTGTGCACGAATACATACCCGGCCCGGGACTCGGTGAATAGCGTATTAAGCTTGCACGAGCAGAGTAGTGAGAAAACCATATGCAATATAAAACATACAACACTTCACAGAGACTCGAAGGCGTAACACAAATGATAGAACTCATAGCGGACCTTTAATAATAATCCGAGCATAAGTCTTTCGGATGTCGAAATATTTCGTGTCAGAATAATCTTTCTGGAGTAATTGCAAATTCCGAAGTAGATCATAAAACTCAAATAAATAAGTATAACAGTTGTTCCGTAGAAATTAGAAAGGTAGCTAAAAACTTTCCTTAGTTTCTATTTCCAAAGTAGTTCAAGCGGAATAATAGGGAGAAATCCGGACAAAGTGGGCCCACCTCGGTCAAATGAGGTGGCGTATATAAATTACACATGCCAAACTTCATAACATCATTTATGAGTATTTTAAAGTAATCGGATTTCATTTGCACAAGTTTTAGAGGTTTAAAACAATTTCTCTAACTATTCACACAATAAACCATTCAATTCTACTGAATGAACAAGGAGCGTTTCTAGACGTAGATTCTGAAGAGTAGAGTTGTCCCCAAGGTCCAAATTCGAGCCTAGTAGATCTAAGACATGCCAAGAGAAGAAATGGGAGAGCTTTACTGTTATACCCCGCGTTTTCAGAGCATGAGTTTGACATGTACCTCATCGTAGTAATGGGATGTTTTGAAAGGCACAAGCCATGGAGAATTTTGGAAAATTTCGGGATTGAGCAAATTGAAGAAAATAAGTTCGACGAAAATTTGAGAAACGCGGGACGGATTTTAGTCAACTTTGGAGGCGCATATCTCATAGTATATGTGGAGTTTTAAGGTGTTTCAAAATCCTAAAATGAAGTTCGTCGAGTCTAGTTTGTAATGCAACAAACTGTTTGTTGATAGGACATCGGAGTAGAGAATTATAGACGTTACAAACTGAACTGTCGACGCAGAAACAGCATTCCCGCGGTACCGCTACAGTACCGCTACAGCATCGCTCGCACGACCGCTACAGATCGTAGCTAAGAAAACCGACTTCAGCAGTCCGTTTTAAGGGACAAAAATCACATTTTTTTCAGCACAAAAGTCCCAATATTTCCAGAAAATTCAGCACAAAAAGAGAGAGGAGAAAGAAGAGAAAAAAAAAAAAAATCCTTGGAGCCTTAATCTTTGATCCAAAAATTCCTTTCTTCTTGAATTACTACTAAGCTTGGGACCCTCTTTAACATGGTATAAATTTTGTAGCAAGAAAGTACTTGGGTGGCAAGTGAAGGAAGTTGAGGAAAAGGTAAGAATTCTCATTCTTTTATATGTTATGAAAGGTTTGTTTATGTTGTTGTAAGTAGGAATGGATAGAATTCATGAAAATATGGGAGTTTGCATGGTATTGGTGTGTATGCATGTGGCCGTGTGCATGTGTGGTTGTGTAGACAAAGATGAGTTAATTTTTATGTAGCATTTTAGTTGTTGATGTTATGGAATTTATATTGGAAATGGAAGTTTG
Source organism: Lycium ferocissimum (assembly GCF_029784015.1). Lineage (NCBI taxonomy): Eukaryota > Viridiplantae > Streptophyta > Magnoliopsida > Solanales > Solanaceae > Lycium > Lycium ferocissimum. Next base: position 66,406,398 of record NC_081349.1, read on the forward strand.
GTGATTTTGGTTGAATTGGGGGGGTGTTGGAAGGTGGCCGAATGTATGTGTGTGTGTGGTATGAAATATGAATCAAGTTTTATATAATAATTTAATTGTTGTTGATATGTATTTTATGATGCAAATGAGAATTTGATGGCTTAAATTGATGTTGGAATCGTTATGGGCTGATTTGGAAGCGAATATAATGTTAGTGTCGTTTCTCTATTTATGAGTATAATATTGTTAATGTGTGCATTGTTGAGGAAGTTTATGAATTTGGAGGATAAAGAGGTATTGGTGGTATTCTTGTTGGAAATTGGAGGGTTCGGGTGGTATGAGATCATTATGAGTATTGTAAGTATTGTTGGAATAATCGTTGGAATTGTTGTCAATACGTGGCCGAGTTCCATTCTCGGGTTTGTTGTTGTATTTTTGGCCGAGTTGAATTCTCGGGGATGGCGCATTTACAGGGGAAATGCTTTTCTTGAAATTTTTGTAGACAAATGTTAATTCAAGATTAAATTTCTAAAGGCTCTAATCAATGTTTGGTAAATGTGACCATTTATAGATTTTGGAGAGTTTTGAACTTGGATTTGGAGAAGCGTAAGAGACAAAAAAAGGTATGTAAAGCTATCTCTTTCCTTCTTTTGGCATGTCCTAGGTGTGCTAGGTTTGGATTTGAGCCTCGGGGGTTATTCTGTTCATAGAAATCCGAGCCTGAATGTGAGTACTATTCATTCAACGTAATTGAACTAGAATCTTTCCGTCTTGTTGGAAAAAAATGTTCAAACATCTATAACTTGCATACTCGTAATCGAATCACCTTGAAACTTGTTCTGAGCCGTTAGGTGTCGGTAAGTGAACGCGTCTATCAAGTCTTAACATTGATTTGCGTGCATATGGTCGTTAACCTTCTTATGCTAATTCGGATTAAGTTGAGACGTGTTGTGGTTTACTAGCAATTTAAGAAAATTGTTTTACACTAAAGAAAGTATAAAGTTTGATTTTCAAAACCACTCCGAGGGGGTGCGATATTTTATTATTTAAGACTTTTCAAAACCACTCCGAAGGGAGTGCGATATTTTATTATGTAAGACTTTTCAAAACCACTCCGAAGGGGAGTGCGAGGCTTTAATATTTTATTTCATTTACTACTTATGTTTACGTTATCATTGCTATTCTGCCCGAAGGGGCCACTATTGATATTGAGCCGGAAGCGGCTGCCCGAAGGGGCCACTATTGATATTGAGCCGGAAGCGGCAATGCCCGAAGGGGCCAAGACTCTCATTATGTCGGGACCAGCATGCCCGAAGGGGCCAGGATAGCCGTATGTTGGACCGATATGCCCGAAGGGGCCATCATTATTATGCCGGAAGCGGCAACGCCCGAAGGGGCCATCATTATTATGCCGGAAGCGGCAATGCCCGAAGGGGCTATCATCATTATTATGCCGGAAGCGGCAATGCCCGAAGGGGCTATCATCATTATTATGCCGGAAGCGGCAATGCCCGAAGGAGCTATCATTATTATTATGCCGGAAGCGGCTGTCCGAAGGGACTGTTGTGATACTATATTTAGATTGTGCATTCTAGAACTGGTGTGCTCTGTACTTATATCGTGTATGCTTAAAGAACGTGTATTCACTCGCATTGTTTACTTAAGGATTGTTCTAAGACCCCATGCGTACATTTATGTATCCTCCAGCAAGGGCTGCAGGTAGTGAGCTTGATTGTGATTTCTTCTCTTCTAAATTAAGCTATGGTTATTATTTCTTATAGCTTTATATGCTCAGTACATTTTCCGTACTGACCCCCTGTCTTCGGGGGCTGCGTTTCATGCCACGCAGGTACTCCCAGATGAGCTGAAGTTATTTTAGAAGATGTTCCAGCAGAGATGGCGAGCTCCATTTCAGTTCGGAGTGTTGCCGAGTCAAGCACTTATGTCATGATATTTGTATATCCTAGAGACTTTGCGAGACGTTGTCCGTGGATAGGGTGACGAGGAGCGCGAATCGATTATAGATGTTAAAAGAGTGTGTATTTTCGGATGTTGTCGGTTGGTAAAAATTACGTGATTGACTGAAGGTTTTCACAATCTGTATAAAGACAGTGATCTCTGTTTTGAAAAGTTTCATGTTTTAAAATTTTTTGAAATGACAGGTTTTAGTAACGCGAACGTTTAAGGGTTCACTCGACTCTGAGGAGAGTCGGGTGCCCATCACGCCCTGATGAAGATTGGGGTGTGACAAAGTGGTATCAGAGCAGGTCGGTCTAGGGGTGTCTGCAAAGTCGTGTCCAGTAGAGTCTTGTTTATGGTGTGTTGCGCGCCACATTTATAAACAGGAGGCTACGGGGCATTTAGGATGGATTCTTTTCTTTTTTATGCGAGATCGTGCCATAGAGCCAAGTCATAGGAATGAGATTTCTCTTATCGACCTTTGGTTTCGGCGAAGAATGGCATCGACGAGAAAGAAGTGATCGGCGATATTGGAAGTTACAAAGTACGCAGTAAGCAAAGGTATGAGCGGTATATGTCGGGTAAGATACCGAAATATGATCGAAATGTAAAGTTGAAAACGAAAAAGAAAGTGAATAAGAAAGTGTAACGGTACGGTTGAGCCGGGCATACGAGGTACGTTTGTCATTTTCGTATGATTATTGATATTGGGAGCCCGTGAGGGGTCGTGATATGATATGATATGTGTATATGTATGTTGGCCCTGTGAGGCATTGTTGGTATTTCCTGCGTGCAGGTTTTGAGATAGTGACAATTACAGAGGAAACTCTGCCGAAATTTTTCCAGAAACAAAAAAAAAAAAAAAAAAAAAGAGATATGGGTTTGTAATACGACTTGAAAGGTCGTGCTGATAGTAATAGTGAGATTAAGACAAGAGTACAGAGGAAAAGAATTGTGATGTATATGAACGTATTGATAAGATAGCTTGTGAGCTATTAAGGATAAAGTTGATCAGAAAGGGGTAAAAAAGTTAAGGAGTGGTACACTATGAGATCGAATACGAACGAGACAATGTGAATATAATGAAGATTGTTATGAAAATAAGTAAAGCCTGGGGAGAAGATGACTTGGGGAGTTGAAAAGACGATGAAGAAGAAATATGGTTGGGAGATGAGACGGTATGTCATGGTAATAAAGGAAACCCCCCGAGATCTTTATAAAACCCTATGCGACTAGTTGAACATTCGAGGACGAATGTTCCAAAGGGGGGAAGGATGTTATTGTCACACCCCGATCTTGCTAGGGTGTGATGGGCACCCGACCCACTTACCGCAGCCGAGCGAACCCGCCGTCTCGTATTACTCACGTATTCTCTTTGGATACTTAAATCAAATGAAAGTAAAATACATAGTAAAATTTGCAAAATCTTTTTGTCGTTTTTCAAACTAAACACGATTACGTAAGCGTAAGGAACCGTAACATAATGTATGATAAAACACATCGGCTAGTGGGGCCGTTTTCAAAACTGTCACTCTAGACTCACGACTCTACGTACGCAAAGTCTCTAACTTTATTCCGGATGTCGTAGCGTATATACTCGACTCGACAACACTCCTAATGAAGTGGAGCTCGCCAATCCGCTGGAACGTCTCCGTAATGGCTTCTACTCATCCGGTGTACCGCGCGCATGAAACGCCGCCCACAAAAGCGGGCGTCGGTACGAGCAATGTACCGAGTATGTAAGGCATGGATGGTCACATAGAAAGAAACGTAATCACGTGCAACAACGGATGGAGAGATGTAGAGCATATCATGTAAGAAAGAGTATCCCGTACATATGAGACATATCATGTGTCGGGAGTAAGCTGTACATATAGATCATATCATGTAAAATCGTAACTCCGTACATATGGAACATATCGTATGAAGTCAGAACTCCGCGAGTATGAGGTTTCTTAAGGCGGAATCATGCACGTTAATCGCGGAACGTGCGGCCGATCCATGTACTATGCATGGAACGTGCACCGATCCATTTGTACATACGTACGTATTCTTTCTTTGAGAACATCTCATTTTCATATATAAAGAAAATAGAACATACCATATTGCCGAGGCGTCGGCTCCGATCCATTTAACCACTTATCCCGCGTCCGGCATCCCGCGTCCGGACGATATCATATCGTTCTCCAACCGATCGTGTGGCTGTGCGCCTATAGCGCCTGCCCTTTTCCCCATCTTCCCCATATACATATACATATATCATGTGCATATATCATGTAAGCATGCAGGAGAGCCCAAAGAAAAGTCATGTATCCGTCGGAGTGACGTAAGGTCGGTAACCTCCGATTATACTATGGAATAGCCCGGATCGTCATGTCTACCTCGAGGAACGATTATTTAAGGTGAGACTATCAACGAAGGGCAACATTAAGAGAACATAGAACATAGAACATGTCATGTCGATCATGCACTTTGGAACCTTTAAAATAGTCATTATTCGAAAATAGCTTAACATTTTCATATCGTCGTATCCATGGTAAGAACATATCCTTGACATATTCATCATAGACATCTTCTTATATCTGGCATCATCCTTGTCGTCATAAAATCATAGTCGTCATTTTAGTCATGAAAACTATCAAAACGTAAAACTTAGACTTTGGAGAAAATGAATATTTTTGAAAACATTTATAACTTTTAAGAAGAAATCATGTTTGAAATCATAAATTCTAACTTTTGAAAATAAGGTCTTTATGGGAGCATTTATAATATTTCATTATGTGATTCATGCCGTAGAAAGAAAAGGGATTAGCCTTAACATACCTGCGCCGCGCCTTACTAGCCACGCTATCCATCCAAACTTGTTAGTCTACATTCAAGAGAGTTGACATAATCATTAGACTCATCACCATATACTTATCTCAATCCTTCAGACAAATTCATTTATATCCTGCCGAAATTTCGGCAGCATCTCCTCTCAGAATATATACCATCCCCGAGAATCTAACTCGGCAAATTTTAATCAACAATAATCCGGGAATTCAACCCGGCCAAACCAACAACAATACTAACAATCATACTAACAACATCAACAATTAATTCAAAACAACCCAACCATTATGCAACACTACCCGAATCCTTCCAATTTCAATGGAAACAACAACAATACATTTCTTTCTTCCAAATTCATAAACTATACCAACAACAATTCCAACAATACCAACATTAACCATAATATTTCCAACTTCAAAATACTTCATAAACATTCCATATGGTGTTTGTCCCATATTTCCATCACGTAACCATTTTATAACTATTTTACATACTCCTTCTCCGTAAATAAACCAATATTAACACAAATAGAAAGAGATTCATACCTTTCCCTCGATAATAATGCTATATATTTACTCCTCCACCTTGAACTTAAGCCACAAAGCCTCAATACGCGCTGAAGTCGCAACTATACGCCGTCCGGACCGAATTGGGAATTATACCTCGGTTTCGGGCTAAAAGTTGGTGGTGGAAGGTTGGGGAATTTTCTAGAATATTTGGAAGGTTTTTTTTGGTCTGATTTTTTGGCTGAAAATGAGGGGTTAAGCCCTTTATAAAGTCGCCGAAGTCACCGTAAAAGATCGTAGCAAGATCGTAGCGTGCCCGCCCATCGTAGCAAACATCGTTCATCCGCGGAAATTATTTCGGGACCTAAAACTTTTATACCCCGATCTCTTTATTTGCATACCTGGATATGTCCAAAACTCCATACAAATACCGTATAACTTATTCAACATCCCAAACTTTTCCTTATTCCAAATTTACCCTTAACACTCCATACCAATGAAAAGATGAATATGCAACTCAGGCATTAAAACAAAAACAAAATCGAAAATTAAAACTCTTATCCACAACTTGTCGCAATCCAACTTAAAATATTCCAACGTACAAAATACGGGATATAACATTCTTCCCCCCTTTAGAACATTCGTCCTCGAATGTTCAACTAGCCTTACGGTCTCATAAGCACCTCGGGGGAGCTCCCTTTTCATAGCTATCGCCATCCCTTATACTATCTCTTAAGCTGCCCAATACCATTCTCTTGTCATACTCTTTCTCTTCATACACATCCATTTTCTGGCGTCGTATTATTCAAAGTCTGTGCAAACTTTTCACACTACCTTAAACATTATCCGACTTTTATCCACTTATCATTTCGGTTTTCCCCGACCTTACTAACTCACTTCAAGAAAGGGTCTCATTTGTAGCCCAAGCGTTCATATCAAACACACTACCGCATCAACTGCTCCTATCCCACTCTTGCATTTCTCTCCCAGCTTCCCCCCTTTAGGGGTATGCTTATACCATTGCCCGGTTATACTTTGCCTCATATCCTTATTTCCAATCTCAATTAAGCAGCACTTTTATTCCGACGGTAAGCGTCCAAAGTCCTCTTGAAATGTTATCTTTACTTCAACTTATCTCGGGTATTCCCTTGGTATCCTCTTATCACCTTTCCCGTTCATACTTCTTTTCTTCACCGACCCGATCCGGCCCGTTCTACGCGTCCTCTTAAGGTTTCGGTTACTCCGCCTACTCTAATTTCCTTTAGACTACTCCGCCTCATTTACTTCTTACATCCGAATTTGTAAAATTTTTTTTCGTAAAACTTCCCGTGGGGTCACCCATCCCGAAATTTCCTCACTTCAAAGACACTTAACTTTGAAACTTTGAGAAAATACGATGCTTTAGCGCTCGTATGATTGCGTCCACCTCACCGCACGACCTTCAAAGACATAATATTGAGTAGGTCGGGATCTTTAACATATTCCCAAAATGCCCTCACAACACATCTTACCGGCTATCTTATCAATACGTTCACTATTCCTTTTCCCTCATACCCTTATCTTAGTCATATCACTTTATCCAAACCCTCGCCAATCCTTTCTAAATCATCGCCTAGTAACACAAGTCCTTCCAAATTTCCTTACTACCATATTTCCACCGACGTCTTATTTACTATTTCACCACTCATTCCACAGCTTAACTTATTCCTGAGAGCAAATTTCGTATTTCTTACAGCTTAGTCAACTTTCATCGTGCTATTAACATGACTTTCTCGAAATATCTTCCAAACTTATATCTCATTCTCGTATTATTTCCGGAAAAAAATTTCAAGTAGTTTCCTACGTATTTCTTCCTATCCCAACTCGCACGTGGGAGATACCAACATGGTTGCCTCGCGGGGCCATCATCATATACACATATCATGTCATATCATATCGTATCATAGCCACACAAAGTCTCTCAATATTCATAAAAGGCTGAAAATATTAGACTTACCTCATATGCTCATCACGACTACACGTGTTACACTTTCTTGCTTGCTTTCCTTTCCAATTTTCAACTTTGTATTTCAATCGTATATCAATACCATACTTGACATATAACTTTCATACCTTAACTTACTCGCGTGCTTGGTAACTTCCAATACCGCTAGTCGCTTCCGCCTCGTCAACGCCATTTTTCTCGCCGAAATCAAAGGTTAGTATCCGAATCTTATTTCCTATAACTTGGCTCTATCGCACGATCACAAGACGGAAGAAGGTCAACAATTCCTAAATGCCCGCGTACCTCCGTTTATAAATGTGGCGCGCTTCACACCCATAAACGGACTCTACCTGGACACGACTTTGCGACAACCCTTAGACCGACCTCGCTCTCGATACCACTTTGTCACACCCCGATCTCACTAGGGTGTGATGGGCACCGACCCTTACTCGAGCCGAGCGAACCCGCCGTCTCGTATTACTCACGTATTCTCTTTGGATACTTAAATCAAATGAAAGTAAAATACATAGTAAAATTTGCAAAATCTTTTTGTCGTTTTTCAAACTAAACACGATACCGTAAGCGTAAGAACTCCGTAACATAATGTATGATAAAACACATCGGCTAGTGGGGCCGTTTTTTCAAAATCGTCACTCTAGACTCACGACTGTCGTCCGCAAAGTCTCTAACTTTATTCCGTATGTCAGGCGATATACTCGACTCGACAACACTCCGAATGAAGCCGGGAGCTCGCCAACCGGCCGGAACGTCTCCGTAATGGCTTCACCATCATCGGTGTACCGCGCGCACGAAACGCGCGCCCACAAAAGGGGCGTCGGTACGAGCAATGTACCGAGTATGTAAGGCATGGATGGTCACAGAAAGAAAAACGTAATCATGTGCAACAACAAAGATGGGAGATGTAGAGCATATCATGTAAGAAAGAGTATCCTGTACATATGAGACATATCATGTGTGTGGTGAGTAAGCTGTACATATAGATCATATCATGTAAAATCGTAACTCGTACATATGGAACATATCGTATTTAAGTCGTAACTCAACGTGAGTGAGTGCCTCTTTTAAGGCGGAATCATGCATGCTTAATGTCGGGAACGTGCGGCCCGATCCATGTACTATGCTCGCGAACGTGCGCCCCGATCCATTTGTACATACATGTACGTATTCTTTCTTTTGAGAACATCTCATTTTCATATATAAAGAAAATAGAACATACCATATTGCCGAGGCGGCGTCGCTCCGATCCATTTAACCACTTATCCCGCGTCCGGCATCCCGCGTCCGGACGATATCATATCGTTCTCCAACTGATCGTGGTGTGCGCCTATAGCGCCGCCCTTTTCCCCATCTTCCCCATATACATATACATATATCATGTGCATATATCATGTAAGCACGGGAGAGCCCAAAGAAAAGTCATGTATCCGTCGGAGTGACGTAAGGTCGGTAACCTCCGATTATACTATGGAATAGGCTGGATCGTCATGTCTCACCTTGAGGAACGATTATTTAAGGTGAGACTATCAACGAAGGGCAACATTAAGAGAACATAGAACATAGAACATGTCATGTCAGATCATGCACTTTGGAACCTTTAAAATAGTCATTATTCGAAAATAGCTTAACATTTTCATATCGTCGTATCCATGGTAAGAACATATCCTTGACATATTCATCATAGACATCTTCTTATATCTGGCATCATCCTTGTCGTCATAAAATCATAGTCGTCATTTTAGTCATGAAAACTATCAAAACGTAAAACTTAGACTTTGGAGAAAATGAATATTTTTGAAAACATTTATAACTTTTAAGAAGAAATCATGTTTGAAATCATAAATTCTAACTTTTGAAAATAAGGTCTTTATGGGAGCATTTATAATATTTCATTATGTGATTCATGCCGTAGAAAGAAAAGGGATTAGCCTTAACATACCTGCGCCGCGCCTTACTAGCCACGCTATCCATCCAAACTTGTTAGTCTACATTCAAGAGAGTTGACATAATCATTAGACTCATCACCATATACTTATCTCAATCCTTGGTGGAAATTCATTTATATCCCGCCGAAATTTCGGCGATCTCTCTCCGTAAATATACCATCCCCGAGAATCTAACTCGGCAAATTTTAATCAACAATAATCCGGAATTCAACCCGGCCAAACCAACAACAATACTAACAATCATACTAACAACATCAACAATTAATTCAAAACAACCCAAACCATTATGCAACACTACCCGAATCCTTCCAATTTCAATGGAAACAACAACAATACATTTCTTTCTTCCAAATTCATAAACTATACCAACAACAATTCCAACAATACCAACATTAACCATAATATTTCCAACTTCAAAATACTTCATAAACATTCCATATGGTGTTTGTCCCATATTTCCATCACCAGAACCATTTTATAACTATTTTACGACTCTTCTCCGTAAATAAACCAATATTAACACAAATAGAAAGAGATTCATACCTTTCCCTCGATAATAATGCTATATATTTACTCCTCCACCTTGAACTTAAGCCACAAAGCCTCAATACGCGGTTTGAGCTAAGTCGCAACTATACGCTGTCCGGACCGGAATTTGGGAATTATACCGGTTTCGGGCTAAAAGTTGGTGGTGGAAGGTTGGGGAATTTTCTAGAATATTTGGAAGGTTTTTTTCGTCTGATTTTTGGCTGAAAATGAGGGGTTAAGCCCTTTATAAAAGCCGCCCTTTCACCGTAGCGATCGTAGCGATCGCAGTTGTCCCGCCCACTGTAGCCACTCGTTCATCCGCGGAAATTATTTCGGGACCTAAAACTTTTATACCCCGATCTCTTTATTTGCATACCGGATATGTCCAAAACTCCATACGGTCCGTATAACTTATTCAACATCCCAAACTTTTCCTTATTCCAAATTTACCCTTAACACTCCATACCAATGAAAAGATGAATATGCAACTTGTGCATTAAAACAAAAACAAAATCGAAAATTAAAACTCTTATCCACAACTTGTCGCAATCCAACTTAAAATATTCCAACGTACAAAATACGGGATATGTGTTATACCCCGCGTTTTCAGAGCATGAGTTTGACATGTACCTCATCGTAGTAATGGGATGTTTTGAAAGGCACAAGCCATGGAGAATTTTGGAAAATTTCGGATTGAGCAAATTGAAGAAAATAAGTTCGACGAAAATTTGAGAAACGCGGGACGGATTTTAGTCAACTTTGGAGGCGCATATCTCATAGTATATGTGGAGTTTTAAGGTGTTTCAAAATCCTAAAATGAAGTTCGTCGAGTCTAGTTTGTAATGCAACAAATCGTTCATTGATAGGACATCGGAGTAGAGAATTATAGACGTTACAAAATGAATCGTCGACGTAGAAACAAAGATTCCCCGCGTACCGCTGCAGCATCAGCTACGACCGCTACGATCGTAGCTACGGTAAAACCGACTTCGCGGTCCGTTTTAAGGGACAAAAATCACATTTTTTTCAGACAAAAGTCCCAATATTTCCTAAAAATTCAAGACAAAAAGAGAGGAGAAAGAAGAGAAAAAAAAAAATCCTTGGAGCCTTAATCTTTGATCCAAAAATTCCTTTCTTCTTGAATTACTACTAAGCTTGGGACCCTTTTAACATGGTATAAATTTTGTAGCAAGAAAGTACTTGGGTGGCAAGTGAAGGAAGTTGAGGAAAAGGTAAGAATTCTCATTCTTTTATATGTTATGAAAGGTTTGTTTATGTTGTTGTAAGTAGGAATGGATAGAATTCATGAAAATATGGGAGTTTGCATGGTATTGGTGTGTATGCGTGGCCGTGTGCATGTGTGTGTGGTGTGTAGACAAAGATGAGTTAATTTTTATGTATCATTTTAGTTGTTGATGTTATGGAATTTATATTGGAAATGGAAGTTTGGTGATTTTGGTTGAATTGGGGGGGTGTTGGAAGGTGGCCGAATGTATGTGTGTGTGTGGTATGAAATATGAATCAAGTTTTATATAATAATTTAATTGTTGTTGATATGTATTTTATGATGCAAATGAGAATTTGATGGCTTAAATTGATGTTGGAATCGTTATGGGCTGATTTGGAAGCGAATATAATGTTAGTGTCGTTTCTCTATTTATGAGTATAATATTGTTAATTTGTGCATTGTTGAGGAAGTTTATGAATTTGGAGGATAAAGAGGTATTGGTGGTATTCTTGTTGGAAATTGGAGGGTTCGGGTGGTATGAGATCATTATGAGTATTGTAAGTATTGTTGGAATAATCGTTGGAATTGTTGTCAATACGTGGCCGAGTTCCATTCTCGGTTTGTTGTTGTATTTTTGGCCGAGTTGAATTCTTCGGGGATGGCGCATTTACGGGGGAAATGTTGCCGAAATTTTTGTAGACAAATGTTAATTCAAGATTAAATTTCTAAAGGCTCTAATCAATGTTTGGTAAATGTGACCATTTATAGATTTTGGAGAGTTTTGAACTTGGATTTGGAGAAGCGTAAGAGACAAAAAAAGGTATGTAAAGCTATCTCTTTCCTTCTTTTGGCATGTCCTAGGTGTGCTAGGTTTGGATTTGAGCCTCGGGGGTTATTCGTTCATAGAAATCCGAGCTCGAATGAGTACTATTCATTCAACGTAATTGAACTAGAATATTTCCGTCTTGTTGGAAAAAAATGTTCAAACATCTATAACTTGCATACTCGTAATCGAATCACCTTGAAACTTGTTACGAGTCGTTAGGTGTCGGTAAAGTGAACGCGTCTATCAAGTCTTAACATTGATTTGCGTGCATATGGTCGTTAACCTTCTTATGCTAATTCGGATTAAGTTGAGACGTGTTGTGGTTTACTAGCAATTTAAGAAAATTGTTTTACACTAAAGAAAGTATAAAGTTTGATTTTCAAAACCACTCCGAAGGGGGTGCGATATTTTATTATTTAAGACTTTTCAAAACCACTCCGAAGGGAGTGCGATATTTTATTATGTAAGACTTTTCAAAACCACTCCGAAGGGAGTGCGAGGCTTTAATATTTTATTTCATTTACTACTTATGTTTACGTTATCATTGCTATTCTGCCCGAAGGGGCCACTATTGATATTGAGCCGGAAGCGGCTGCCCGAAGGGGCCACTATTGATATTGAGCCGGAAGCGGCAATGCCCGGCGGGCCAAGACTCGTTATGTCGGGACCGAGCGTGCCCGGGCGGGGCCAGATAGCCGTATGTTGGACCGATATGCCCGAAAGGGCGTCGTTATTATGCCGGAAGCGCAACGCCCGAAGGGGCCATCATTATTATGCGGAAGCGGCAATGCCGAAGGGCTATCATCATTATTATGCCGGAAATGCCCGAAGGGGCTATCATCATTATTATGCCGGGCGGCAATGCCCGGCGGAGCTATCATTATTATTATGCTTGCCGGCGGTCGTCCGGCGGACCGTGTGATACTATATTTAGATTGGCATTCTAGAAGCGGTGTGCTCGTACTTATATCGTGTATGCTTAAAGAACGTGTATTCACTCGCATTGTTTACTTAAGGATTGTTCTAAGACCCCATGCGTACATTTATGTATCCTCCCACAGGGTGCGGGTAGTGAGCTTGATTGTGATTTCTTCTTCTAAATTAAGCTATGGTTATTATTTCTTATAGCTTTATATGCTCGACATTTTCCGTACGACCCCGCGTTCTTCGGTGCGTTTCATGCCACGCAATACTCCCGTATGAAAGTTATTTTAGAAGATGTTCCACAGAGATGGCGACAGTCCATTTCGCCGGAGTGTTGAGTCAAGCACTTATGTCATGATATTTGTATATCCTGAGACTTTGCGATAAAGCAGTCCCGTGGATAGGGTGACGAAGAGCGCGAATGGGTTATAGATGTTAAAAGAGTGTGTATTTTCGGATGTTGTCGGTTGGTAAAAAAAATTACGTGATTATCGAAGGTTTTTCACAATCAGTATAAAGACAGTGATCTCTCGTTTTGAAAAGTTTCATGTTTTAAAATTTTTTGAAATGACAGGTTTTAGTAACGCGAACGTTTAAGGGTTCACTCGACTCTGAGGAGAGTCGGGTGCCCATCACGCCCTGATGAAGATTGGGGTGTGACATTTACATACCTTATTCGCTCCTTACGCTTCTCCAAATTCAAATCCCGTTTCGTCCAAAATCTACAATTGGTCACATTTACCAAATATCAATCATAAGGCTTCAAGAATTCAATCTTAGTCAATACTTGTCTACAGAGATTTGGGCAGCATTTCCCCTATAAGTTTGCCGCCCCGAGAATATGACTCGGCTCAGAATAATACAACAACAAATCCGAGAATTTAACTCGGCCACAATATCAACAACAGTACCCAACCAACAACCAACTACAACATCAATAACCAATTCAAACTACATTCTAACATTAATAGCTCTTCCTACATAATCCAACAACATTCGTTATATTCCATTATACTTACCTCAACCGCCTACACTCAAGCCAATATTCACGTTTATACATTCGACTCCCAATCCAAACCCATTCAAACCATGAACAAGAACACTTTAAGCAATTCTTACAATATTTCAAATAACCCAAATAAAACTCCAACTTACCCGAATTCTCCCCCAAACCCGAGAACAACATAATATACATTCTTTCCTCCCATATTCATGAATTACATTAATGATCCACACATTAACAAGGCAACTCTCACATATACGAAAATTACATAAAATGTGCATAAATGGCCAAATCATCCCATAACTAACGTAGCATTGTTTTGAGTCATCAAACTTGCATTTTCTCATCATGAAACTCATAACGACCATAACGAAAATACTAACGACAATTGTTCATTCACAACTACATTAAGGGGAACCATTCGGCCAACATCACACACATACACCAAGTTGATTTTCATTCTTCTCTTCACTCTACAACAATCAAGACATGCTAACTAAGATTAATTCATGGCTTTGACACACAACACACACACGGCTAACTTCATGCATACGGCTTCAACTTCAACACAATTTCCATCATGAATTTCTTCCTTTTTAGCATACTACAACACATATGAACCCTTCATAACACATAAAACAAGATTAAAACTCACCTTTCTTCTTCAACTTCTTAGCTTGTCCAAAGTTGGTTAATAGAGAAAACGAGCAAACTATCGCCCGAAACAACGACTCCATGTTATTGAGCACCCTTGAATTAGCAACTTTGCTTGAGGAATTTATTTTTTTGATGGCCAAATCTTGGTCCTCCTTTTTCTCTTCTTTGGTCGTGTCTCTCCTTCTTCTTTCTTCTTGTGTTTTCTCTAAGTTTCTTGAAAATTCTCTAAGTGTAAAATGATTCTTAAGATGACTAAGTCATCCTTTAAGTAGCCACACACAACAATTCCATGTGGCCATGGCCCAATAAGTGGCCGGCCCCCTTGCCCCAAATTTTTTTTTTTTTTTTTTGAATTTTCAAACTTTCCCAAAATAGCTCACTTACTAAATATGGAAAATTCCTCCAAGTGTTTTCTTAACATTTCCAAGACATTGAAATCATACACAATTTAAGCCTTTAAAACAATCGCAAGTCTCTCGGGATAGCCTTGTCCCTAACTTCTCATAATTCACTCGAGTTGTCCAGTTACTCAAAATACGGGATATAACAATATGTAACTATTAAAATATAAGTGTTTGCGTTTATGATCTTAATAAATTTCTGGTTGGTTGGTATTAAATTTGAACTTGTTAGTGACTTCGATTTAAAATTTTATAATCCCTCCTACTCCTTTTTGTAATAAAAATAATTTTTTTTAATTAAAGTGTTTGTGCATTAAAGGTAAAAACTTACCCGCATACGAAATTTACAGCAAATTAATGGATCGTGACATGCGTTTGAATATTGCAATCATCACTTAATTATGATATATATATATATATTCACTTCATTAAATAATTTAACTACCATAAATTGTTTGATGCATACACTCGGTTACATTTTCAAATTGTGACCATTCATTATTTCCAAACAAAATATAGGTGTACCCAAATTCGTAGGTGGCGACTAGGGTTTGATAATATTAACAAAGTGAGGAGAGAAAAAAAGGGGTCTGGAGAGAATATGGGTTCGCGAGAGGAGCAGCCAACGCCGCACCTGAGCAGCCTAGTTGTACGCCCCACAAACAGCGGTGGAGAAAATGGAGGTTCGGACTACGAGCCAGGTGAGGTTCGTCCCGATGCACCGTCCTCCTATTCACGTTCCGATCGATTCGATGGTGGTGAGTCCTTTTCTTCTCAATTCCTTCAACTCAGTTACTTAACTATTCCAATCTAGTTGAAGAGTTCTATGAATTGCGAAACCCTAGATCGAAATATTGATTTGATTGTTGGTGAACGTTATAATTGTTTATTTTTGCTGCAATTTCAGAATATAACTCTTTCTACGTCTATGTGGATTCACATGAACTTTAATACTCAATAGCTTTTGCAAATGGATTTAGCAACTATGTACTCTCCTTTTTCTCTTGCTACCTCCCACCAGGTACCAGTACCAGGTAATTTTATCCACTTGGACAGATGGAAAGAAATCACCTAGTGTTTTTGTATCTTTATTTTTAGAGGGGGTTAACTAATGGGCTTTCAAAGGGTCATGGTTGTGATTGCGTACAGTTGTCTCATTGGGGTTGCACATTTATATCTTCGTTATCAAGTTAATTTGACATCAACAATGGTTGGGTCCAATATATGATTCCTACTGTTGGGGCTTATTCCATTCCATTGCTCAATATTTTTTCTTTTCGGACAAAGCAGGAATTCTCCAAGTCTTGCAACCAAAAAGACTCCTAGCAGAAGCCTGGTTTGTTATAAGTGTACCAATAACGGCTAACCTAAACTCCAAATAGTTACTATGGCTTATAACAATTCTTTGCTTCCATGTTGTTTCGTTCTTCATTTAGCCCATACTATTTCTAAGATATAAGACGAATTTACTGTATTTAATTGTAGTTCATCTTCAATTAACATGGTGCTATTATCCATATAGTTCACTGTCTGATGCATTTTGTCTATGTAGTATGATCAAATCATCTTAGTCATTTTTTCTTCTGGTTATGTTCATGTGATCAGTTTCTAATTTTTTAGTAATTTTGGTATGACAGAATGACAGAATCAGCTTAGCTTTCTCATTTCGGCGATGCTCTGTCTTGTGGGTATGTTGGGTCTTAGAGGCTCAACAATCTCTCCATTTAGCATAGATGGTCTCACGACCATTCTCTTTCACTTTGCTATGTATTTCTGTTGCATAACACCCTCGTAGCACATTTACAATTTGGCCTTGTTATTTTAGTTCAATGCCTTACAACTTCATCTATCATGCCATTATTCTAAAAGGCTGAGCATAGATACTTGAATTGTTTTCCTTTTGACACCATAATTCGGTCTAGTCTCATTTCAGAATTTTCTTATGCATGCTAACTTGTTTAGCCTGCACCCTATCTTACTTTTACTTGTCCTAAAACCTGTACTTTCTGGATTACTTCTCCACCATTCAAGCTTTTGGGTTAACTACCTCACTGGTTTCGTCAATTAAAACGATAACATCCCTGAAAGTATAAACCATGAAATTCATCTTGTATACTATTGGTGTACTCATATGCAGCTAGGGTAAAAAAGTAGAGGCTCAACTTCGTTGTGAACATCTATACTTTTTCCCCCTAATTGTTGTAT
This sequence comes from Lycium ferocissimum, assembly GCF_029784015.1. NCBI lineage: Eukaryota > Viridiplantae > Streptophyta > Magnoliopsida > Solanales > Solanaceae > Lycium > Lycium ferocissimum. The sequence goes on from NC_081349.1 coordinate 66,423,394, forward strand.
GTTCTAGTTCATACTCAATTCCTTCAATTCCTTCATGTTCAATGCCATAGTGAAGTGGCTACAGTTTGACTCTTCCTATCGACCTTGAATCCACTAGATGTTATTAATGAGGTAGTTTGGGAGATTACAGGCTTTAGGCCTTCAACATGACAAAAATTTGAGAGATCTATTCCATCAGACAAATTTCTTTCATGCCAAGCCTCTGCATTTCTCAGCGATAAATAACACCGTTTATCCACTCACTTGATTCCCGTTGTTGTTCTCCAGTATCATTTACGGAGTGTTGAATTGTGAATGAATTTTGCTATTGTGTTTTACAGCTGAGCACTTTGCCTGGTGCAAGAACTTTGGTCTTGAAGAAGGCACATGGTGGGGTTCTGGTGAGAAATTTTGTTGGGGTATTTGGAACAGGAAAGGGTATATGTCATGTATCATATTTTAAGGACTTTTGCATGAGCTGTAAACTCTTTGTACCGTGTTGTGTTTCATGTGATGCTCTATTGATAGCGCGCTTGTATGGATTCGTATAATTATCTCTTTGAAGGAAATTGAGAATGTTACATGAGGTATCTGAGAGACCTGATCCATCACTGTATGGTTAATGTTGTGAATGAAGTGCCTTTGCTGATTGTCTTAAGAGTTGTATTATTGAGTGGCTGGAAATGCTGCAGGGGCGGTGAGTGGTAATTGGTGAAACTTGACAAAGATCCCAACTCCTTATGAAGCAAGAGATATCATTTGGTACACACTGATTGCCTGGTTATTTGGTGTTTCGAGTCCATCCCAACCCTTGTCATTTGGATTCAGGGAAATGATAGTGTTTTAGTCTTTTCAATTTTTTGCTTTCTCCATTTAGCAGTGGTTTTTGAGATTTATTCTTTTAGAACTTTATTTGCTGGTTAAGTAGGAATTGAATTGGGATGCATGTGCATTATTTGCTTTGCTCCAGATTAAATTTTGGTGAATAAGAGATTCCATGTAAGTTTCGACGCATCAGTTCCATCTAGAAGCTTGAACTTAATAGGTCTTATCAACAAACTGCGAGCTGGTTTGCAGAAGGAGTTCAGTGATGGGATTTTCTCAGCCATTTGCACAAGCGTTTATGATGGTTTTGGTTGGTTTCATTCATTTTACAGTCCTTTGGCTAAGGAGTTGGAATGCATTTTGACTCGATTGTTAGCAGTTTGGTAATTTTATGGCATGCACTTTGCCTGGGTTGTTAGCAGTTCGGTAATTGTAACGCCCCTTGGCTCTGGTGCAGTTTGAAGTCTGGTTTGAAGTTTCCAATTACTGCTTACGATGGTAGTGTTGGTTGTTTCTCATCGATGAATATGGGTTTTCTATTTGTCTCATTTAGAGGGAATTAATGTCAACCGTGAAATGAATGTGACCATGGTACTGGCTTCACATTTAGTAACCAGGTCTATTTTTCTGCGAGGATTTCAATAACTTATCATGTGAGGTGTGGATGATATGGAAAAATATAGTTTTCTACGGTTGATGCTCTGTAATAATTTAATTTGAGACATAACTTTGAAGACAGTCATCCTTTGAGATTCACATTCTCTTCATGCTACTATTTCTCTTATTTTCGACAAGAAGCTCTGAACAATGGTAACAAGTTGCACAAGCGTAATCCAATTGTTGTTGGCATTTCATGGGTTCCACACTTTAGCTTAATTAGGAAATAATATGGGTAACTTTCTCTCATGATAGCACCTCTTATGTTTGGGATTCGCTGGATTTTTTCAGGATATAGAGCGCATGCAGGTTCTGTTTCACCTGTGCGCCATAGGAATGCAGATGATCGGTATAGTCCTGATTTTGATCATTCAGGTGGCCCACCACGTAGTCGTGGATTTGGTCGCGGTAGAGGTCCTGGTAGACATCGACACTATTCACCCCCTTATGGTCGTGGGAGAGAAGCTGGCATGTTTGTTGGCAGAAGTTATGATGGACCTGGTTATGGTGCAGGGCAAGTTAGAGGTCTTCCTAGAGGTAATCCAAATGTTCAGCCAAGAGATGGTGACTGGATGTGCACGGATCCCTTGTACGTTCTGATTCTTTCTCTCCCCTATTTATTTTAGCATTGAATTGTCCTTTGAATATGCTTCATTTCTTTTCTCCTAAACTTACGTTTTGCTTTCATTGCCTGAAAATGTTATCTTGTCTCTGCTAAGATTCTGACTCAGTGGAAGTCCTTGATTGAATGCATTGAATTAATTGAGAGCTTCAATATGTCATTGCTGTATAAGGATCGTTTGTATGGGAGATACTCTCTTTAGAACTTCTCAAACACCAACTTTCATTTGAAGCACTTGAATTGAAACATGATTCTAATCAATGATCTGTTTAAAAGAAAATCAGTGATAGGTTTGAATTGCAGTAAATGCTTTTGGCACCTATTATTGCCACGATTTGCCTTCAGGTCCGTAACTAGTAGCCAGATGCAGCACAACTTATATTGAAAGTTGCTCTTGCTAAAAGTTCTGTTTTTTCAAGGTTTAGAATTAAGTGACAAATAAACCATCATTTTATGCAAGAAGAGCTTAGACAAAGATAACTTTGCTGCTAACTAAGAAACTAGCAAGAACGTTGAATAGATTTATTGTGTTCTTTTCTGATCATTTGTAATGTTTGAACTGCTTCAATAGTATTAAGTTCTAGAAGTAGATTTTGTAAGGACTGGATGTACTGTACTTTGATTTTGAGGAAGCAGAAATGATAGGGGATTACCAGGTAGGCATTCACAGAATTGACATTACATAAGCGCTTTGGTTGTTTCGTTGATGTCTATTGCTGATTACCTGTGTCTGTTGATACTGATTGCTAAATCATGGCCAGAAGCCCAGAACTGTAATTGCTTACTCTCCGAAGAAGGAAAAGAGAAAGTAAAATCTTCTGTTCTAGATGTAATAGTTGTGCATCATACTCGGCTTTCCTGACATTGCAGATGTAACAACTTGAACTTTGCAAGGCGAGAGTACTGTAACAAATGCAAAAGGCCTCGATACACATCTGCTGGGAGTCCTAGGAGGGGTTATCCTGGCCCCCCTCCCCCTCGTCGCTTTCCTGGGCCCCCAATCAACCGTTCTCCGGGAAGGTTTGCAAATGGGTATAGGTCCCCTCCTCGTGGCTGGGCTAGAGATGACCCCAGAGATTTCAGAGCTGGGGGTCCTCATGCCAGATATGAAGGGAGGTTTGCAGGTCCGCCAATCCGTAGAGATAGGCCTGATTTTGCTGATGCTGATTTTAGGGACCGGAATAGGTTTGAAAGGCCCCCAGCCCTGGATTGGGGACATAGAGATCGTGGGAGAGAGAGCTATTTAAGTGAGAGGAAAGGTTATGAAAGGCGAACACCATCTCCGCCTCATCCACCAGTACTATCACCTCGTGGCGAATGGGACCGTGATATCAGGGAAAGAAGCCGTTCTCCAGTGAGAGGTGGCCCACCACCTAAAGACTATCGTCGTGATTTATACATGGGAAGGGGACGAGATGATCGGCGGGTTGGACGAGATGCATATTAGCTGGCGTTGAAATGATTATATTTGTTGAACTAGATGTATGTTACCTGGTTAGCAAAGGTAAAGCGACAGAAATATTGTCCTAGTACTAGTATTATCCAAGCACATATCTTCTATCAAGAAAAGAACCCGTTTATGTAACCTTTTTTGTGCAGCCATTTGCAGTTGTTGAACCCAAAGTTTTTGGGGATCTCCCTTTTTGTTTATTCCGTTTGCCTTAACATATTCTCCGCATTTCTTAGCACGTCTTGTGGTATTGTTGTAGCGATTATTAGAAAATTGTTGCCATAGTGCTGTGATTAGATGGTTAACCTTGGAAGTCTGCTTACCATATTCGAAAGATATGGTAATGAAACGATGGTTCAAAATTTTAATTTGTTATCAAACCTATCTTTGCCGACGAAGCAAAATATATTTATATATATACACCTAAATGATAGCTGGTAGCTAAGGATTGGTCTATTACACTATCCTGTTGATGCCTGATTTTCAAATATTTTTTAAGTTTTTCTGTAATTATAGTTTTGAACCATGTAGAAAATAGTATTTATACAGCTGATCTCGACTTGCTTGAAGTTAAAACACAGTATTGGTTGTTATTGTAGTATGGTCTTAGGAGCTTGGACTTGTCGGTATTAATTGTGTTGATGCATTGTGCTTACAGTAGTCGCATTGTTCGTGTGTCGGCCATATTCCATTTCGAGAATTTTACACGGGAAACCTATTATTAAGTCCCAATTATAATTATATAGGGTATCTACACTTAATTATAAAATATAACAATATTTAGCATATCATAGCAAATAATAAAAAAAGTAAGTGATAGATTCCAATCTTCAAATAATAAAAAAAGTAAGTGATAGATTCCAATCTTCACCATTTTGGGCTCTAATCTTTCCAGTTTCCTCTCCTTGTCTTTTCATCAAACAGAGTCAAAGTTGTGAACTCCACCTAAAGCTCCATTGATAACCATTAAAATCTTTGAATTTTGAATTTAAAAATCGGATTTGCAAAATTGTTATTTGTTTGGATTGAGTGTTGTTGCAAATATTTAGAATATCCTTTGGAGTTTATATGTCACTTTTGAGTAGTTTGGTGTATATCAGAATTGATTTTGATTGGAATTTCATATTGAAACTTGAAGAGGAAGAGCAACTAGCTGTACATACTTTGTACGTTGGGTTTATCTTATTTGTATGTGTAGCATCCCTTCGGGAGGATGCCACTTACGAAACAAAAGCTAATTTCACACTTATAACGTTCAGAAGAATTTATATCAAAAGATATCCACAATAATTTAGTGGCGGAAATAGGCCCATGCGAAAAATGTTTAAAAGTGCGACATTTTCTTTCTTAACAAAACATTTCGTAACATCCCTTGAAGAAATACAATATCAGAGTATCAATTTAATATGGTAGCACCCTTCTTGAATAATCAAAATGTTGAAGCAACTTCCTAATGAAATTATATTTCCATTCAGCACCATTACAGGTTCATATTATACACGAATTTCAAACGTGTGAATATCAAAAGAAAACTAGTCTCCTCCTTGGTACATAATTACAAGACAAATGTAAATTTAGTACATGTCATGACTTGGGTTGAAAGCACACCCTAAAATAGCAAAACAAGTCACCAAGTTCAAGTTACAAGCATATGGTCTTATGTCCAACAAGCCTCCAAAATCACATACATAAGTGTGACATATGGATCATATACAAGTCCCCAAAAATTTACAAGACCTAGATGCATATGCAAATGTGATCTTCACTAAAGCTCCCAAAAAAGTCTACTCCAAATTGCCATCTTCATATCTCTTCCCGTACATTACCTACGATAGAAAACAACTATCGCTAAGCATAAGGCTTTGGGCTTAGAGCCATTAGATTCTCCAATTCCCTTAGCAATCATAGGAGCTCAATGAGATAAAAATAAATCAAGTAAACAAGTAGATCAAAAGTATCAAATATCAAACCTTGAAGAGTTTCAAAATATCGATATCAATACTCGAAGGCTCAAGTGTCAAGAAAGCTTATAATTCGATTCAAGAGAATTTGTCAAATAACTAAATTCGCCCAATAAGTACATCATGCCATCACACCAAGCACAATCAATATCAAGATGGACCGAAGCCCCAAATCAAGTAGGGCCGAAACCCAATAATCAAGAGAATCAAGAACTGTCACGACCCACGCCGGTGAGTCGCAATGAGTGCCTGATCTCTAGTGACCAAACACCGCTATATTGTACCTGGATAACACTGAATAGCAAGGGCCCATAAATAACTCAATCTGAACTATACTAACTCAAGAAAGGATAACATCATGAACTCTGTACCATCAGGATATATATATGAACTGGAAGAATGGTGCAAGCCGACTAGGCCGCTACATTTGCTGTACACAAAAGAATAGTAGCCGACAAGGCTACGTCACATGTCATCTACATACAACCGTCTACAGACCTCTACTGGAGTATAAAGCTATAAAAAGGACGGGACAGGGCCCCGTCATACCCATATACATGCATCTAAAAAAAAATAGCATACCAAAGTAAATTGCAGCTCCGGATCAAGTGGAGCGCACCGACCACCGCTGGATAAAAGTCCTACTGAGCTAGACTGCCTGTTTGCCTATCTGAACCTGCGGGCATGAACGCAGCGCCCCGAGCAATAGGGGAGTCAGTACGGGTAATGTATTGAGTATGTAAGGCACAAGAGTAACATATACATAAAAGTCATGAAAGAAATCTGAAACTCAAAGGCCAAGCCGTCTATCTGAATACATCTGCAGATCTGTACATCTGAAAATATCTATATAAATCCGTAAAACTGAAAATGCCTTCGAGGGCGTATGATATGCATGCTCTCTATGAAAATCATGTATATACATGTAGGTCATAGCGCTGAGGAACGATCAGCCCGATCCATATCTCATATCCTCTCGGCCTCTCTACGGCCATCATCAATATCATCATCACTGTGCACCAGCTGATCAGGTGGTAATGCGTATATAACACCTATCCCTTTTTCCCCTCATATCCCATATATACATATAATATTCGCGTATATAACTCCTTCTAATCATAGGTCAATGTGCATAAATATATATGAATGCAATGCATGAATCAACTGAATACATAGAACTCTCGAAATGACATAAGGTCGTACTACCTCTGATGGACATCTTTGAGCTAATATCATCAATATAAGAAATCTTAAGACCCATGAATAGAAGGAACAATCATAAACGGGGTATAGGAACATCAAAGACTGAAGCACTCCTAGTGCTTCTAAGAGTAGAGTAATATGAAAGCTCGTTTACTCGCTTGTTAGTTCATCGATTTGTCTAGAGAGGGTGTAGCCCAAAGTGGACTCTACTAGAAAGTCAAGATGCTATATAGGCAACTGGCCTTAGAGTAGTGTATCGAACTAAAGGACAGAAGCGCCCCATAATCATTGACGAGGAGGAAGGCTCCCCTTTATTTGAATACCTACCTACGGCTTTGATTGTTATTACTTTTGCAGGAGCTATGACGTCATTCCTTGTGGCAACCACTAGAATATTACAGAATGATCTAAAGAGGGTCGATGCTAAAATGAAAGAATATATTCGCTTCTCAAGCTAACTATGCTAATATCCCGAGCTTGACAAATCTATATACAAGACCAAGTATCAATTATTAGACTAGAACGTATGCATATACCAACCTTAGTCTCGTTTATAACTTAACGAAACTTAAGCAAAGATCTCCTTTGTAGAGTTAATAATTCCTCCACTTCCAATTCAACCCAAACACCAACAACAACAATATCAATACTCACATATCAAAATATAATCAAATCTATCCCAAAGCATTCCTCAAGACGGCGCTTAACCCTAACTTTACCCTTATTCAACTTACCACTTCCTTAACTATATTTCTTTTACTTAAAATCACCAAAACTCTTAATAATAAACTCAAACACAAAGGTAGGAATCATATACATACCTTGAAGAGACTAGAATACCAAGAATCCACTCCAACTCAAACTTCTAAGCTCCACAACTTCAATGAAACCCTAGGAGCAACCTTCTGCTTCTCTAGCTTGGGCTTTTTACGGGTTCGGATCTTACTAAAACTCCTCCAATTTGATGGAAAATGTTGAGGGTAAATATATTAGGGTTTTCTCAGGGTCGGAGGATGAAAATAATGAGGATAAAACGTGAGAGACATTTATATAGAAGTAGAACAAAAGGGTTCTAGTGGTGCGGTTCGGCGAGCGGGTCGACGGCCCGTCGACTTGCACCGTCAATCAGCCACTGGAGATTCAAAGATGGTGGCGTGTCGACGGCGTGGGTTGACACCACCGCCGACACGTAGACGGTCCGTCAAAGGGGACTGGTTTCTTGCTAGTTCCCTAAGTCTTTCCGGCTCGCGGCGATTCGGTTCGTTTAGCTTCTAATCCTATCGAATTGCAAAGAACACATGCTTGTACTTCGTTACACGGGGTAAGACACTTGATATCACAAAACTCGGGTACGGGTCTCCATTCTAAGGGCATACTCAACTAGGAAAACATGGGCTTTCTTACGATAAAAACGAGAGGCGTAACAAGAACCATAGTAAAGATGGCTTTCTAGTTCGTACTTAACATGGAGAAGTTCCATAACTAAGACGAACCACAAATCCAAAGTCAAGATGGCATAAGATCCGAGTCAAGAGGCATGTCGATATCGGTGACAAAGTCACAGCAACAAGAATGCAAAATGATCAAGCAATTCGTACAAGTGGGCGATTTAGCGAATATTTTGCAATACTTGAGATAATAACCATACAATGATATAAGATGAAGAGAAAGGAAACAACACATCAAGATACTTCAAAAATCCCACAAAATAAAGATATTCCAAGTTCAAGCTTATACACAAACCTTGGCGTTTTACCACCCAACAAGTTCTACCACAACTCGAGGTGTTCAAATCGTCTACGCTATAGACCAACCAAAGTCCACTTCGTCAAACAATTCCTCTTAGCTTGTATAAGAGTATATATACCTTAAATACACAATCAGATATCTATTTAAGTTCAATGGTTTCAGCACGTCGAAACTAAACATGATATCAGTGAAAATCACCCTAAACTATCAAAACAGAAATCCGACGACTACCGTCTTGTAACGTGGCTCGATTTCAAAGGGGTAAATGGCAAAAATAGACTTTTTGGTCTTAATGAACATTGTAGATATATGTCTTGGGATTTTAGAGAAATTTAAATCACTCCTATAGCCGTTTTGTGCAAAAAGATATGCTTAAAATAATAACAATAGTACATGTAGGGTTTGCAAAACAATGTAAATGCCGGGCAAAGACTCGCTCGTACTTCATCACCCCTTTTCGAGTAAATACAAGCAAAACTAGGTTTTGGAGCCTGAACGAAAGTTGTAGGGCTATGAAATAGCTTTCTAGAACAGCTTGGATCACTTAAAACTAAATTTTATACTAGGAAATATGCTGAAAACACTAACAACTATCCAGTTCAAAATGGGTTTTGTAACTTACCTCAATCGTGTGGAGTTGTTTGTGGCTCAACCAAAATAAGTCTTGATGATTGACTTAGTGGGAGAATTTGATGAGTGGAGAGGGGTTTTGGGGTTTTATTTTCTTGGAGAAAACGAAATTGGGGTGGTGGAGAGGATATGAACCAAAAGGTATATATGTCCTTGGATAAGGATGAAAAAAAAAAAAAAAAAGAATGCCCAAACTTTTATATATATCTATTGTATTTCATACTAAATTTATCAAGAGGATGATAAGTGGTAAACATAACAACATCACGAAACTTCCTTGTAAATATTAACACAATCTAAAGTAAGCAATTTTCATATATCGTCAAATTCACGTAGGGAGTGCGAAGTAAATATATCCTTACTATAAAGATATGATCAATTGAAAATTCAAGTATTTTTTTTTTTGGGTGTTACAGTATGTCCAAAAGATATTAATGGACATAAAGTTTCATACACAACAACAACATACCCAATATATTTTCATAGATGGGGTCTGGGAGGGTAGAGCGTACACAAATATTACCCCTGCCCTCTTGGAGATACAGAGACAATTGTATGTTTTTTGCATGAATGTATAAACATATTGTAACATTTTGAAAAACAATTCTTTTCGCTAAAGCCGGATAATTAGACCCCTAAGTAGGCGTTTGGACATGTGATTTCATATCATGATTTCAAGTCATGAGATGAAATCAGTGTTTCAACATGCGATTTCATCTCATGAGATGATGAAATCCCAAATCATCCGAAAAGACATTATTTGGGATTTCAAATCGTGATTTCAAAATTTTTAAATGTAAAACTTGACCCATAAGTTTATATTTTATAAAAAAAGACCCATAAGTTGGTAGATATTTTTAACAATTACTCTCACCAATCATTTACCAATCTCATTAACTTTTACCAACCGTTATTTATGTTCGTACTATGCGAGAGGATTATATTAAAGAGTAGTTACATTACTATTCATGTTAAATTTTTCTTTTTATTGAACTAAAATTTGATCAATTGAGTTGTATTTTTTAGAGGCCTTTTAACAATGTATTAATTTTGTTATGAACTATGACTTACTCATTTGGTAAGATTATATAACAACTGGGAAAGTTAATAATTTTCACAACTTGTGAGGTTTTTATGTCTATAAAGAAAAAAATACAAACTTAAAAAATCCAAATTGCATGTCCAAACATGATTTCGTTTCATGATTTCAAATCATGTCCAAACGGCTCCTTAATTTACATCTTTAGGTAAAAGTCCCGTTCTTAAAAGAAAACACAAAATCCAAGACATCATATCTGCAATTCATGTAAGAGCATTAGACTGCATATACGGATTTCAGTAACTCGTCTGCATCTAATCGTCGTTCTTTAGTTCTAAACATAATCTAGTTGACATATTTTAATTCAACTTATGGTTCTGATGAAGCTAATTTGGCTTGGCCAATTTAAATGTAGTTATAGTCATTTCAGTAAAATAATGTATGGTACTAAATTCCTAATTGAATTTAAAGTTGAATATAACACGATGCAGTAACTTGGAATATGCTAATAGTAAAAGCAAATTTATTACATTATCCGTCCGGTAAAACACTTGAATTAACCCCATAATCTCAACATGATAGGAAAAATTGGGCACATTTTCCACATGCTTAGTACAAAGCAAAATCCAAATATTTGCAGAATAACTTGAAATCGCTTCTCCCTATGCTTCAAACGGGAATGTTCCTCACAAAATCTTCAGTGATTTAGCTCTAATTTATAATCTTTTATCCTGCAAAAAGCTAAACAAATAACAAATTATTCATGAGAAACATCGTCTGGGAGCACACTCAATAGGAAGCAACCAATTACATTAATGTAGATGTCCAATTCCAGTGGAAGTACAATTAAAAAGAAAACTGCCTATCCATTAAGGCAGACATTACCAACCGTAGAAAGCACTAATCTGGACACAAGAATTACAAACATCAAGACCACGTACCGAGAAATGACTTTTTGCGTATAATATCTATACCTCAAATATTTCTATTTTAAGGAATGAACTACAAATCCAAGATTATTGTTCGAAGCTTTCATTTAACTTTCTGGTTTTTGTCGCATCAGGACCAACTCAAACAGACTTTCCTTTATGTATGAATTTATTTCAGAGCCGATGAGACAGCTTACATTCATTCAGCATGCATTCACCTCCCCGAACTATATTCTTAAGAATTAGACCCTCTTGTAAAAACGACAAAATGAAAGAACAAACCTAGAGTCGAATTACATCCTGAAAGCTTGATACACAAAACAAACCCGCTAACAGGACAAAATGTCTAGAATAACAATGCAAGCAAGCGCTTTACTTAGAAACCCACAAAGCACAGTGTGCACCCAAGTCTTCACTGTATATTATCAGGCCAAGTGATTATCACAATATAAATCAGAACATGTAAAATTTTGACATCTTTCTTTCATTTTCTTGTTCCCCCTTACCTGAGAAGTCATTTCTACTTCTCCCATTTTGTGCCTAAGCTCCTAGATTAGGATTATAGCATCCAATTTCTCCTTTCTGCCCCATTTTAAAAAGTTATCCCTATCTTGAGATGGGATAAGCTATACTTGTTTGATCTTTTTTTCGTAGGACAGTCACAACAATGAAACATGTCTTGATGGAATATTCAAGCCAATTCCACTAACTAGCTCAAACTCCCAGCTTGAGCACTCAATGATAGGGATGGAACTACCCCCAAATAAGTCGAGCTATAATGATCCATGACCTTCCCTAGAAAAGTAAAAATTCTCTCTCAACCTCATTAATTAACTGGTCAATTCACTATGCTAGGCAAAGTGCAATTTAACTTTTGCTCTCATGTAGTCAAGTTTATAACTGATATCTGACTATATATATCTATAAATATATGACTATATAATATATGTCTATGTGTGTGCGTATTTCATTGCATCTACGGGTGTACATGGACCGGGTTGGTTCGGGTTTTTCAAATACCAAACCAAACCAATTACGTCGGGTTTTTAAATCAATAAACCAAACCAAACCAATAAAAGTCGGGTTTTTCGACTTCGAGTTTTTCGGTTTTCTCGTTTTTTTTTTCCCCGAAAAATCTTCATACAAAATATAACTTTTATGTCAAATATTTCTTTAGTCCTAGTAAGATACAACTATATAATTAAGGTGTTTCTTAAGAAAAAAAAATTTAAAAAAAAAAAAAAAGTGAAAATGAGTTATGACATTTTAATAAAATATTTAACAAAAAAATAATGAAATAGCATAAAATAAATATTGCTAATTAATAAGGCATAATGAAAATGATCATCATCTAAAAATACTAAGTCATACTAAAATAAGTACGACTAATAAGTATTAATTACACGACAGAGGAAAAAAAAAATAAGTTATGTATTTTTATTGTCTAAATTAACAATGCAAAACTAAAAGAATAGATATTCAACATTATTGTCATTCTTAGTGTTAGGATTGAATTATTTATGTTATACGCATTAGTATTGATTTGGTTTTGATTTGGACTTTATTTGAGTTACTAACATCTATGAGTTATAAAACTTATTAGAACATTCAAAATTCTAATTCCAAGCGTGAAATAATATGTTAAAAGACAAAAACTATGAAAAAACTTAAGAAATATTTATAAATTACATTATAAGTAAATCTTTTATGTATAAATATATTAAAAATTTGTATACATGTAATGTCGGGTTGGTTTGATTCGGTTTGACTTTTTTTAGTTGAAACCAAACCAAACCGATTATGGTTGGTTTTTTTTTTTTTTCCTAATACCAAACCAAGTCAAACCAAACCACTAGTCGGCTTTTTTTCTCGGTTTGATTCGGATTGTCGGTTTGGTGCGATTTGTCAGTTTTCTTTGTACACCCCTAATTACATCCACCATCAAGTGAATGCTGGAGTGTGCATTACAAAAAGTAAAAACTAAAATCCCTTAATGTACATTTGAGGAATTGAAGAAGTCTAGTAGGCTGTCTAGCTCAATTACATATCAAGTTCTTACAATAAAAAGCCAATAGGGAAATGCATCTCTTTTCACTCTATATACACTCATATTTTCCTTCAAACAAGTTAATAGATTTTTATAGTCTAACTTAAAGTTCAAGAGCTTAAAATTGCGGAAATGAGGATGTTGCGATGAATGTGCGGGCATACTAGGAGAGATAGGATTAGAAATGAAGATATAGGGGACAAAGTGGGAGTGGCCTCGGTGAATGATAAGATGCGGGTAACGAGGCTGAGATGGTTTGGTCATGTGCAGAGGAGATGCATGGATGCCCCAGTGCGGAGGTATGAGATGTTGGCTATGAATGGTTTCAGGAGAGGTAGAGGCATGCCGAGGAAGAGGGGAGATTAAGGACAGACATGGTGAAGGTCCGACCATCGAGGACATGACCTTAGATAGGAGGCTATGGAGGACATGGTTAGGGTAGAAGGGTAGTAGGTAGTCGTGCGTTGCCCTACTTAGTAGGTCCATAGTAGTAGGCGTAGTATTACTTGTATAGTTTCTTGCCCTTCGACTTTTGGTACATGTTGTTATTTCTTGCACTGCGAGTAGTGTATTCATTTGTATATTGACTGTAGTTACTGCCTTTTACATATTTATCTGTGGTAGCTACTGCTTCTTTTTTTCCAGGCTACTTTATCATGACTTTTTCGCTCTCGATATTTTCATTTAATACTGCTTTGATCTACTTGTCCGTATTTCTGTCAAACTTTCTCTTGAGCCGAGGGTCTTTCGGAAACAGCCTCTCTACATTCCGAGGTAGAGGTAAGGGTCTGCGTACACTTACCCTCCCTAGACCCCACATTGTGGGATTTCACTGTGTATGTTGTTGTTGTTGTAGTCTAACTTAAGCTTGATCAAAGCAGGATAGCCTTGGCACAACGGTAAGAGCCATCATGTGACCAAAGATATCACATGTTCAATCCATGGAAACCTCTTGCAAACATGCAAGCTAAAGTTGCGTATAATCCGTGTTGTCAAAGGGAGCTTAAAGTGCGCTTAAGCCCTGAAGCGAGGCTAAAAACATGTTGAGCACTCCGCCTCACTTAATGTGCACTTCAATGTCGTCATCAAGGCTCTAAGACATACTTTTCCTTGCCAATGAGCATTTCTCGAAGAGGCAACACTAAATAATTAATATTTCACTTTATTGCTATTTTTTTCCAATTTCTTCATCCGTATATTTGTTATTCATGCTTATAATTATTAGTCTTGGACTAAACACATATATCTGTATTTTTCTCCATTTGCGCCTTTTTGCATTAAAACCCACACTTAATTTGCGCTTTGCTTAAAGCCCCAACGGACCTTACAACCTTTTTGCGCTTTTGATAACATTGCATATAATAGATCCAATGTGGTCCGCCTTTCCCTGGACCTCCCGGACCCCGCGTCTAGCGGGGTCTTGGCGCACTGGGTTGCACTTTTAAGTTTGATAAAGAAATTCAACCTTATTTAAAAAAATGAGCTTAAATCAAGATGAATTTGGTTTATGGCTGGGCTTTGGGTACATTGGGAGTTCGAGACTAGCTCAAATCAAAAGCTTCCTAATTGTGTTGTTCTTTTAGAGCTGTACAAGACAGCTCCTGAGCTGTTTAGAATTATCCACCCCTGCAAACACAATACCCTGAGTATCCTAGAGATTTGCAATTGCACAGCATATACATGTATACACACACATGCATGTGTATAAAAAGTTTGTTAGAGCATGAGACCTTCTGTAAAAATGAAAAAAATGATCACTAAAAGACCATCCTAGCGTCAGGATCATCCTAGAGCCACAATCACACCCTAAAAGGATGATGTACAAATGAACCCTTATTAAACACGGCAAAAAAGAGCAAATGTCTAGAATAATTATTTATTACAGCAAGCGTCTTCATCAGACACCAGCAAAGCATTGTGTGCACTGGGATCTATATCAAACTTGTGCTTTTTCATCCAACTTTAACGGTAATAATCTCATCCCAATCAAAAAAAAAAAAAAAAAAAATCTCATCCCAATCATTAAGGCGAGATCAGTTACTTGTTTCATCTATTTTCATCCAAATTCTAGGACAATGAAACATGACTAAATGGATTATTCTTACCAAAACACTTCAATAACTAGCCCCATCTTCCACGGCCAGCACTAAACTTCCCCCACAATTGATTACTAGATTTTCCCTTTGCCTATACCTAGGTAAGACTATTATGATCCCCTGGTCTACCCTAGGGAAGTACAATCATACTTAACCTCACTGATTAAGCAAAAGGATATTTTACTAGCTTCTAGACCAAGTAAAATTCTGTTTTGCTCGCTCGCATGCTTGCAATTGATTCTAGCACTAAAGTAACACATTTACTCTCACTACCTTTTACCACATCATTAACTTTGTGTAATCACATTGCTGGCACATGTTATTTTCTATATAGGTTTCACACCAGGGTACTAAGACACAGGGCAGGAAGTTCTTTATATTCTTCTCATGGACCTGACCAAAAAACAAAAGGGCAGGAATATAAATTTTTTTGAGAAAAATTATCATTTTCTGTTATCAACATTAAGTGAGCTGACTGAAAATACAAATCTGTTCAGCATAATATGAGTAGAATGATAACAAAAGATGTCAATGATTTAGATTTCTGACTTTGCCTAGTTAGTGGACATTTTTAACCTTCTTTTGGTAGCGAGGACAAAGGCTGAATAAGCAGATTACCACAAGTCCATCTTGTGGATTTTTGCTAAAAATTCTGTTAGCCTGCTTACGCAAAGGCAGTGATAGGAATCTACCATACCTAGAGGACCAAGAAGTCACACTTCAAATATGGAGAAAGTGCAAGCAAATATGAGGGGATTCTGACAAGCATATGACAATTTGGTATGTGATAAACGGGAACTCGGCAACTTCCTTAGTTTTTAGGCATTTCAGTTTAAGCGCATGAGGACGAGGCCTTAACCCTAATTGTCAAAATAGAAAAGAACTATAGGGGGAGAAGGGAAGGGGAGGATGATAAAACCCTCCCAACTGCTACAAAATCTCATCATAAAGAAGAATATATTGGAATTAAAGAGATTGATATGTTCAATAAGCTGTAATGGGAGAAACGTGAATTTCCATAATAGGAAGAAGAGAGCGAAGATACGTAAAGCATAAAAGATATTCAGCAAAATAGAGGAGAATTAGGCTATAAGATATAACAAAATCTAGGAGAGGCCATGCCGCGGAGAGAAAGGAAAGAAGGAACAGATAGGGGAAAGGCAAGAGAGTTGGAAGACTGAGTACATCGCTTAAACACAACCAGAATTTGTTAGAAGAATAGGATTCTCCAGTATCGATTGGATGTAACATATTGGAATAATTGGGGAAGTTTACATGAGTGAAAGTAGTTTTTTGAGGTGTACCCCTTTTTATACTGTATGTCTAGTTAGAGTATGATTTTGCGTTTTAGGTTAACAGTTAGTTGAACTTGTTTACATGTCAAATGTACTCTCTAGTTGTATACGCTAGCTTCATGCATTAGAGCAATATTACTTTGATAGTTTGACTTATAAAGAAACCATCCCCACTTCCAAATCAAATCAAGGAAAAAAAAATCGGATCAGATCAGTGTCATAATTGATTACTTTCTGCAAAGGTTCATGCAAAAGTGACACCACAATTTTCATAATATAAAAAGGGCAGCCTGGTGCACTAAGTTCCTGCTATGCATCCCCATTTCTGCAAGAGGCTGTTTCCATAATATGCTACTACTATAATCTGATGACATTTACATACATAAAAAGGAACCATATTAAAGTAGGCCAGCTGAATAATCTCTATTTCGACGTACCTGCGCATCAGCCCCTAAGCGAAATGTTGTCAGTCTCATCCTCATCTTGATCGTCATCATTTTCATCGTCGTCCCTTATTTTAGCAATTTCGGCCTGCGCCCTGTCAACAATCTGCTTTTTCTGCAACTCCAAGTCCCTCTGGAAATCCCTTCTCATTTTCTCCAACTCCATCATCTGTTTCCTCTTACTATTCTCAATCTTCTCATATATCAGCCCAAACCTTTGAATCGAATCCGCTAACAACTTAGCCGATTCGTCATCACCACCCGAACCCTCCTCCTCTTCCTCATCCTCATCATTATCCTCAGCATCCGATCCTGCTGGACTATCCCTCATCTCATCCAACACGTTCGACTTATCCAAATACATTCGCGGGTCCATAAACACATACTCACCCGAATCGAGCCCACAACCCAATCCACAATGCCCTTTCATCCTCAAATTCATCAACATATCCATTTTCTTGAAAAATGGCCACTTACTATAAAACCCCCCAACTCCATTTTTCTCCATTTTCGTTATCTCCTTCTTGTACTTCTTTTTCAACACATCTAATTGATTCCTACATTCAATTTCAGTCTTATCAACACCAATCATTTCAGTTACTTTCTCAGCAACTTCACTCCAATCTTCAGCACGTAAACTCCTTCGACCCAACTCCAAATACCTCTCACCCCACACTTCTAACAACACATAACTCTCTTCTTCACTCCACATACCATGACGAGGGGCAAATTCGTAATTTGAGACTAAAGTTTCAAGCTTTCTCTTCTTTTTGTTGTGAAAAGAAGTAGTATTATTATTATCATAGCCATTTGTTTCTCCACTGCTAAATTCTTCTTGGTTTTCTTCTTCTTCTTCTTCTTCTTCTTCTTCTTCTTCTTCTTCATCTTCATCGGATTCATCATCATCGTTGTAATATTGAAATTGATTGTTATAGGGATATCTTGGATAAGAAAAAGAAGTAGGGTTTCGAATTGGGCGAGTTGGTCGAAGAGAAGAAGTGTAGGGTCTTGAAGGGTACCCAGTTTCATCATCAGAATCATCCATATTTACGACAAAGGTGACTATCAAAGTGAAATTTAGCTAGGATTTAAGGTGAATTGCAGTGAGAAAATCCCTGCCTTAGGGTTTCTACAAGGATGGCGTCGGTTTTGATGGAGATATGCATTTAGGGGTTTAGATGAATTTCTCCCACGTTGCAACTTGGAAGATTTAAGTTACGGTGACAAAAAAGTCTGATAATTAGAAATGGTGATGTTTTACTCCATTTTCCTTAAAAATGCGATTAACTAAAATCGATCAATTATAATTTTAAAACTTATAATCTTTTACAAAATACACAAAAACCCATACACATTATACAAAAACTTCTTCCAACCCACACACATCATACAAAAACTACATCCAACCCACTTCCCCCCACGATCCCAACTACTTGTTCATCTTATTTCAAAAAAAAAAAAAGTAGTTCCAGTCCTGTCTCTCTCTCTCCGTTCGCAAAACCGACTCACCACCGTTGTCGTTCATTCCTCTCTCTCCATTGTCGCGCCGCTCTCTCTCTCTCTCTCTCTCCATTCTTGTTGCTTCTCTATTCATTCTCAGGTAAACCTTTTTTTTTTTTTCACTTGGTTCAAAAGTTAGGGTTTTGAAATCGAGAAAAACGATGATTTTGGTTAGAGAAGATGAAGAAGAGTATGGGTTTTTCTTGAATGTTGTTTGTTTTATCGTAGTTTCGTGTATTCGTTGCACTTGTCAGTTTGTAAATAGTGGTTGTGGTTGTGAAATTATGATTTTTGGTGTTGTTTTTGTTCTTCTTCTCCTTGTTGTTTCGAAAAAAGGCTTGCAATTTTGTTGATGTTTTCTAACAACGCATGTTGATGTTAAAGAAATTCAACACTTGTTTGTGATGCTTGCAAACATCCGTCGAGGTTGCATGGTTTGGTGTATTTTGTTTAAGTTGTGAGTGAGATTTGTGATGGTTGTGTGTTTGTAGTGAAATATAGATGTTTTGTAGTTAAATTTAAATGTTTTTGCCGTTGTTGTTGTTGTTGTTGCGAAAATTCAAGACTTGTTTGATAAACTGGCAAACATCCGTCGAGGTTGCATGGTTAAAAAACCTATTCGTGTATTTTGTTTAAGTTGTGAGCAGATTTGTGATGGTTGTGTATTTGTAGTGAAATGTAGATGTTTTGTAGTTAAATTTAGATGTTTTTGCTGTTGTTGTTGTTCTTTGTCATGCTATGGTTTAGGAAAAAGTTTTGATTTTATCCAACAAATTTACCGGATAAAATCAAAACAATTGTCGAGGTTTTTGCAAAGAATCACAGCTTGTTGTAGATATTAACAAGTCATTGTAAAATCAAAACAACTTGCTAAGGATTTGCTACATCGTTTTTTTCTATTTCCAACATATTAAGATTCTCGCCGCAACAAGTAATAAGTTGTTGCAACATATTTCTTAATCTGTTGCAACAATCGATTACTTGTTGCAACATATTCCTTTTCCCTTTTACTAATGTTGCACTAACCAATTAAAAGCCGTTTTTCTATCTCCTGTGTGTAGATAAAATGGCTCCAGTTAAAAAAAAAGGAGAGAAACCAACTGAGGGAGAAAGTAGTAAAAGAGCTAAGGTCCAAACACCATTAGATAAACTTGTGACTGCTATTTGTCAATCAACAACGAGGAAAGAGTTAGTGAAACCTGGGGGCTTCGTAAAAGAGAGGAAACTTCATTGGGTATGAAGAAGAAGTGATAAAATGAACAAAGTGAAGAAACTAGAGAAGAAAGTGAAAAGATGTATGAAAAATCAAAGGAGATGAAGAAAATGAAGAAAATGTCACGGAAGGAGATGAAGAAGAAGGAGATGAAGAAGTAGGTGAAGAAGACGAAGGGGTGAAGGAGATGAAGGGGTGAAGGAGCCGGGCGGGATGAAGGAGGTGAAGAAGATCGAGAACCGAAAATGATAATGAAGAAGAAGAATCAACGATCGTACCTTGGCCGAGTTAAGAAGAAAAAGGAAACATAATATGGATGCCAATCTTGTCGAGTCTTCTAGTATTGCTACGTATCCCAATAGACCTTCGATTGAGGAGGTGGTCAAGAGTTTCGATTGAAAAGTACGGCGTGACGATGCCGCCGAATGGAAATAAGGATTTGTCTCGGTGATTTTGGGGTTAGATCAACCACGGGCAAGGGCTTTGATACCTTTAGGTGGCATTCTCACAGGCAGGGGTTGGAGAATTTCTTTAGGGCTAGTCGCTTTGGGCCCTATTTAGATTTGCTCAAGATACGGCCCGATTTCAAATGACAATGGTTTCGAGCTTTTGAGCGTAAGATTATTTGTGATAGAAAGGATGAGATTTGGATCAATTATCGTGGCACGCCGGTTTTGGCGTGAAGGAGTTTGCCATAGTTACCGGATTGAGATGTTATCTTGTGAGCCTCTTCCTACCGTTGTATTAACCAAGCGGCCGACACCCAAGGCCCAAGAAAGCAAAGGGTTCCAAAGCTAAGAATGATGTCTCTTTGGTAAACTTAGTGGGAAAGAGCTACACTCAAAAGAAATTGTTGCAAGATTTGGAGTCCAAAACATTCTCAAAAAAGCACAAAGGAGGCACCGTGCTTAGTTTGGTTTGCGTACGTATTCTTTGGGCAAGAGACGTAAACTACAACATACCGCTTTGATTGATTAAACTTGCCGAGGACTATGATGCCTTCAACAACTATGCCTGGGGTTTTCAAAGCTTTAGCTTGATCGTTGAATATTTGATGAAGCATTTGAAGCCAACGGGAAGACACAAAACCTATATGACTTCCCCCTGGCTTTCATGGTAAATTTTCTTCAATGTTTTACCTTTTTTTTTTTTTTTTTTTTTTTAATTATTTCAATCACTATTTTAATTTTTGATGGCATCTTTTTTCTAGGCTCGGGCATTTAAGCCATTCCTCACCTCGTGCATCAAGTCAAGGAATACTCCGGAAGTTACCTATCCAAGAATTCTTAGATGGCTCACTTGCCAGAACAACACAAAATTGAGTGTTGACCTTTTCAACCCCCTAAGGAAGTCAGAAGCATTAGAACACAAATGATGACTAGGTGTTGCAACAACTTTTATAATCAGCCGCAACAACACATGCATTCCGTTGCAACAAGTTACCTATCTCGTTGGAAAATGTCCAACAGATAATTAACTCCGTTGCAAAAAGTTACCCAACATGATAAATCGTTATAACATGCAACTAATTTTTTACAACAAAGAGTAACCCGTCGCAACAAGTTACCCATCCGTTGGAACATGTCCAAAGCAGATAATTAACTCAAGCTGTAACAAGTTACTCAACAGATGAATCGTTATAACATGAAACTAGTTTTTTACAACGGAAAGTAACCCGCCGCAACAAGTTGCCCATCATTGGAAAATGTCCAACAGATAATTAACCCGTCGTAACAAGTTACCCAACGATGAATCGTTATAACATGAAACTAGTTTTTTACAATAGATGAGTAACTCCGCCGCAACAAAGTTACCTATCCGTTGACAATGTCCATCAGTATAATTAACCCGTTGCAACAAGTTACCTAACGTATGAATCGTTATAACATGCAACTAGTTTTTTACAATCGATGAGTAACTCGTCGCAACAAGTTACCCATCCGTTGGAAAATATCCAACAGATGATCAACCCGCCGCAACAGTTACCCATCTGTTGGAAAATTTTCAACAGATAAGATACCTGCTGCAACAAGTTAGCTATTTGTTGGACATTGTCCAACAAATGTGTAACCTTTTGCAACAACCTGATAATTTATTTTAAATAGGATTTTTTTTTTATGATTTAGCACCATTATGATATATCTACTTTCTTGTCAGGTTGTGAACCCATGGCTTGTACCAACAATAAGAGAGTTGGAGATGCCATGCCTTGTCACCTTTGTGCCTAAAGAAATCAGCATCGATATTGATGGGTTCAAAGGGGGAATTGTCGAGGAGTGACATCATCACTAGGGGTTGATGATGTTGTAGCCGGTGCGGTGGTCATGTTGTTGTTGGCCTTCAGATGTTGCTGTTGGTGGCGCCGATGCTTGTTGGTGGTGGTGTTCAACTGTTGACGTTGTTGTTGCGTGGTGGTGGTGGTGGACTTGGTGATGATGTCCCGCCAAGTTTGGGGAAAAAATTAAGTGGTGATGATGCTAATATTGGTGGATTTACTCCGAGCCCCGGATTGAGTGATTTTTCCCATTTGGTGGTAATTTTAGTGGTGGTGGATTGAGTGGTAGAAGATTTGCCGATGTTGGTGCCGGTACTTCTAAGGTGCCCTCATGTGCTTGTGAGTGCACCACTTGCAAGGACAAAAATGGATAATTTGATTAGAAAGGTGGAGGGAATCGCGTACAGCTCAAGAAGCCACAAACACTTCTATGCAGAGGTTGATATCCAAGAGGGTATCAATCCATCAAAGAATCTTTCCTCACCTTATACTCCCGTTCATGTTTGGAGGAGGGCAAAGAAATTGCCAAGTCACTTGCACGCTAGATCAAGAAGACCCGTTGCTACTCCCGCAAGTCAATCGAGACTCCTTTCTTGATGTTGGGCCAAAAGTGCTAAAGAAGGTGGATATTTTCAAGCCTGTACATGCCCAAAGAAAGAAAAAGGTTGAGACTGCAATCAAGTCCAAAAAGAGTGGGAGAACCATGTACTCAATGCATGAATTTGGAGCAGCAGACTTCAAGGCTATGACAAGCATGGAAATTTGGTGGGAGGATTGGGTAAGTTTCAACACTTGTATATATCTATCTAATTTAGTATGTTGTTGCAACAAGTAGATAATCTGTTGTTAATCGGTCGTTGCAACAGCCTTCCTTATTTTGTTGAATCGCTACACCAAGTTAACTAGTTGTTGCAACAAGTAGATAATCTGAATCTCGTGCACTAAGTAACTAATCGTTTTACTACTTTTACTTTAGTATGTAGATGAAGTCCGTTTAATGCGTATGAGGCAAATCAATTTCCCCCGAGTACTATGATTCCACCGACATAATCCTCGGACCTCAACTTTTACAACAACATGTCCAAGAGGTACGCAGTAATTGACAAAAGAGAGTATGGCCTAAATGTCGTGCTCAAGGTTAGACTTGTCGAATTCAAGTGGGATGATGATATGGTCGACTATTGTGGGGTGTCGACCCTACCCGGGAGGTCGCTCGCGGGCTGTGCAAAGAGGGTTTTAACAAAGGATGAATATTAATGTCACACATTTTGTCACTCTCGAATTCATGATCAAGGAGTGGTAAATGTGTATGACCGCAACGTTCCCGTCTACGAAGAATCCGATTTCTTTGTTTCATGGAGCTTGATGGAATTGTGGCCCAAGTTATTGCAACAAAGTGGAATGTTCGCACACTTGCCTCGGCAAAGTTACTCAATGAATCGTGAATTCAATAAAGGCGTAATCGCCCCGCAATGTCACTAGTAAGGCACGTGGTTCGTGGTCAATTGCTTTATAGAGGCTTCTTGCTTTACGGCACAACCGTGACAAAACCCGAAAGTCTAATCGACAACTCACAGGGAGGATGCAATGGAGATGGGCATTAGGTATCATTGAAAAGGTGTTGGAGCCCCAAGATGGGTTGATAATGTCACGACCCAACTCGGCCGTGACGAGTACCCGATACTTGTACCGAGCACCCTTGTCAAACCATGTTACTTTTATTACGAAGGGGGCCATATGAATCGCACCATTTTTTTTTTTTTTGACATATACATTGGTAACATAATAATATACATAGACTAGCCAACTTTGACAACACATTATACAAATGGGCAAGGAAAATCGAACACAAAACACCCATGCATAGCTGTCCCCCGAGCCTCTAACATAGTATACATATACATAGGGAGGCCGAGTACCGTCGTGTTCGAATACATATACAAGAGTAGTACCAAAAGGACTCGTGGCTCCGGAGCAACCGGAGCCTCGCTATCCGTCGATAGAACTCCTAGAAACCAGTTCCGTCTACTCCGCCGACTCGCGCGGCATGAACGCATTCACAAGAAGGGGACGTCGACAAATAGTGTACCAAGTATGTAAGGCGTGAAGGTAAACAACGCAAGTATAATCATAAGTAAGAATCACCGTGTCATAGGTTCAGAGGATATACAATGAAGTAAGAAAATATCCTATACATAGGAAGGCCCTTTTCGTAAACGGATACTATGCGTGCTTATCTTAAGAAGATATCTCTTATCATAGACATAGAAAATAGAGAGTGTAATATGACATACCTTGTCTTATAATATCATGTCGTACTATATCATAGAGATCATATCATATCATAGCATGGCGTGTCATAGCATATCATGGCATAGCATAGCGTGTCATAGTATTTCATGACATAGCATAGCGTATCATAGTATATCATGGCATAGCATGGCGTATCATAGCATATCATGGCATAGCATAGCACCGATCGACGTCGGCTCGCCCACATAGCACCGAATATATCGGCTCGCCCATATATCCCGCGCGTCCGGCATCCCGCGTCCGGATGATAAGCCGACCGATCGGTGGCGATGAAACATAGATTCCTTTCCAACTCCCAAGTGTCCCTTCCCCCATGTCCCCATGTGCATTTACATATATCATATTATATTATGTCATGTCATGTTATGTAGTGTCATAGACATTTCCTCATCTCCAGCATCATCATTTCTATCATAGAATCCTAGTAGTCATTTTAATCATAAGGATTTGTCACAAATTGTAAACTTTGATTTGGAAAAGAATAAATATTTTAGAAAACATTTACAAATTTTAGGAAGAAAAACAAGTCTTGAAATCGATGAACTAGTTAAAACAACTATTGTTTTGTAGTCGAATAATAACCCAAAAGTTTCCTTTAGATTCTACTTCGCAATACGTTAAATAGAATAATGAAGAAAATCCGGGGAACAAAGAGGCCCACCTCGGGCCAATTGAGGCGGCGTGTCAAATTTACGTATTCTATAGTTCATGGCGTCCCTTATAAGGATCTTAGAGTAATCGGGTCCTATTTGTGTGAGTTCTAGATGTCTAGGAACTTTTTCCAACCATTTGCGCAATTTTTAGTTCAATTTACCGAATGAATAGTAGCGAATTTCAATCTTAGATTCCGAGAAAAGGATTGGTCCCCGAGGCTCGTATTCGACTTAGTACGCCTAAGACATGCCATAGAAAGAAGGGTGATGTTAATACCTCTTTCCACTCCTTTTGCTACTTCAAATTCACCGTTGCAATCTCGTCAAAAGTCTGCGAATTGGTCATGTTTACCAAAACTCTCATTAGTATACTAGAGTTAGAATCTTAAGGAATCACTTGGCTACCGAAATTTCTAAGAAAGACTTCCTTTGTAAATATACCATCCTCAACATTCAATTTAGTCAAATTCTCATCAAACACAATCCGGGAATTCAAAACATGCCAAACTATGAACAAGCTCAAGAATCACACTAACAATTCACATATTTCCTTCAATATACACCATCTCCCTATTATCCATACTTCACCAAAGTTATCAACCTTTAATTGCGATACAAAGTCTACAATGATTACAACTTCATTTTTATTATGGAATTCATGACGACAACAATCAAACACTACATAAAAATCAATTCGATTGTCCAATACAACAACATTACATTCGGCCACCATTACCAATCAACACAACAACCAAAATACTAACTAGCGCTTGCTTACCATTTCTTCATGCTTCAACACATACACACTACTATACATACAATATACACGGCCATGCACTCACCATATACCTCACGGCCACAACACAACTACATTCTACAACTTCTCAAAATTCATGCAACTTCCATTTTCTTCACATATCATCCACAACAATAACAACAAACACTAAACAAAGTAATTGAAATATGATTCTTATTCATATAGGAACATACACGGCCACATACTAATGTCCCTCCTTCATGAATTTCATCCATCTTAGCATACTACAACACATATAAACCATGTATAACACATAAAACAAGATTAGAATTTACCTTTCTTCTTCAACTTCTCACTTGCCTAACTCTTGGCAATTTGTATGATTTTGAACCTTTCTTATTCCAACAACAACTCCACCTTGTTGTGCACCTCTTACTTAGTAGGAAATGATTTTTGAAGAATTTTTATCAATTTTTTTCTTGAAATTTCTCTTGGCCGAAAGGCCTATTGATTTTCTCCTTCTTTTCTCTTCTTCTTATTTCATGAAATTTCTAGAGAATAGTAGGTAATAAGATGACTTAGTCATCTTATATTAATTCACCACATGAATTAATTAAGGTGCTTTTCAAGCATGCGTTTTGGCCACCCCTATTCTTTTCCTCATTTCCTTTGATTTTTGTTGAGCCCAATTAGCTACCGATCATGTTTTATAATTTCCGAAACTAATTCCCGGCATTCCAAATTTACCCTTCGTCTTCCTCCATAATTCTACGGGGCTTATTACGAATTTCCCTTTATGCCCTTGACCTTTCTCAAGAAATTTCGCTTTCTAAATACGTCATGAGCCATTCATATGCTTATCAAAATAAAAATGTGGCCTTGCTTGTCGTCCTCCCGCGATTGTCTCGAATTATCCGATTGCATAAAATGCGGGATATAACAGATAAACAGTTCATTGATTTTGCATTTTTTGGAGCCAAAATGTGGCCTGTTGAACAATTTAAGTATATATTAGGAGTTTTTTTTTATGACATTATGTAATTTAAGTATATATTAGGTGTTCGGACTTTTCTAAGACATTTTATTAAGTATATATTAGGTGTTCATTATTTAAGTTGTGTTCAATATATTATGTTCGGTGGTTTTAGTTTTAAACAAGTCACAAAATCTAACAATGTTGAAGAAGTTGCAACAATCGATCTATCCTAAACATGTTTTTAATATGTCAGAATGGATTTAGTAAGAATGTTGCAACAAGTTGTTAACTGCTGCGACATGGTTCGACGTTGCAACATATGGGTCGATTGTTGCGACAAATCTAATCAAGTTGTTGAAGAAGTTGCAACGACCAACCCATCCGCCGCAACAAGTTTGTAATCGTACGAATAAACATATGCTACTGTTGCAACAAGACGTAAATTTGTTGCAACGATGGTTCAAACTTGTTGCAACATATAGGTTAGTTGTTGCGATAAATCTAATCGTCGTTTTAGAAGTTGCAACAAGTTGATAATCTGTTGCAACAAGTTTGTGATCTATTGCAATGATTAGTCGATTGTTGTAACAAATCTTTCAATTGTTGAAGAAATTGCAACAACTAAACCATCCGTTGCAACAAGTTTGTAATCTGTTGCAATGTAACAGATGTGTTAGTTGTTGCAACAAGTTCATAATATGTTGCAACAAGTGCATTATCATGTTGTAACGGATGAGTAACTTGTTTAAAAGCTTCATATTTAGTAAACAATAAATATCATTGGTTTTCGTTGTTTACACCTAAATATGGGTGAATCAAGTAGTTCTCATCAAATTACACCAACGATCACTCGATTTGGGAAGTATACGCTTAGTTGATCATATGTCCTGACTCAGAATACCATCAAATTGGCTAGGAACATTTAGTAAACAATAAATATCATTGGTTTTCGTTGTTTACACCTAAATATAGGTGAATCAAGTAGTTCTCATCAAATTACACCAACGATCGCTCGATTTGGGAAGTATACGCTTAGTTGATCATATGTCCCGACCTAATACCATCAAATTAGCTAGGAACATTTAGTAAATAATAAAGATCATTGGTTTTTGTTGTTTACACCTAAATATGGGTGAATCAAGTAGTTCTCATCAAATTACACCAACGATCGCTCGATTTGGGAAGTATACGCTTAGTTGATCATATGTCCTGACTCAGAATACCATCAAATTGGCTAGGAACATTTAGTAAATAATAAAGATCATTGGTTTTTGTTGTTTACACCTAAATATGGGTGAATCAAGTAGTTCTCATCAAATTACACCAACGATCGCTCGATTTGGGAAGTATACGCTTAGTTGATCATATGTCCTGACTCAGAATACCATCAAATTGGCTATGAACATTTAGTAAACAATAAATATCATTGGTTTTCGTTGTTTACACCTAAATATAGGTGAATCAAGTAGTTCTCATCAAATTACACTAACGATCGCTCGATTTGGGAAGTATAGAATTTCCCATCAAATCAATGAAATTACCGTCTAATCCATTAAGGATGTTAGTAGATAAATATATTGATCACTAAATATCATTGAATCCCTTTGTTTAACACTAAATATCGTTGGTTCCCTCTCGTTAATAACTAAACATATGTGACTTATATCCTAGTTGTTGCAAAGAATTTTCATGATATGTTGCAGCAATTACATAATCTAGCAAAGAATTGGATAACATGAAGAATTGCATAATCATAGTAGCTTGCATAACATGTTGCAACAAGTACATAATGGTAAAGAATTGCATAATCAATGCTGCAAGAAGCTTGCATAACTGCTTGCAACAAGTACATAATCATTGCTGGGTGATAAATATAGCTGTTGAACAAGTCATATCACTTGTTGGATGAAACAACTCATTCCATTTGTTGGATGAAACAACTTAAGGACTTCTCTCGCAACAACTCATTCCATTTGTTGTAAAAACTCAAAACACTATAGGAACTTACGTAACAAGTCATGTCACTTGTTGGAAAACCAAGTTAAGTTAGTTGTCAGCAACAAGTTTGATTATTTGTTGGCAAAATCCCAACAAGTTACACAAATTGGCCAGCAAATGTGTAATTTTTACTTGGTGGAAAGCTGCTAAATTACAAAACCACATAACATACATTGGTGATTTGAGCAAGATCAACATATCATTTAAACCAATTTTACTAACAAACAACCTAAAAATGTCATAAAATCCAATTTCACAAACACAAACAATAGTAATTATTATTACAAGACATTGCAAATTTAACAACTAGGGAACAATTCGGTTTGGGCATGTAGTTTTTTTATGGCCAACTGTTTTGCATATGGAGTATTTGTTTTTCCTCGTTGCAAGTGATTCCCCAATTCCACGCCTCCTCTTTGTCCGTCTTCTTCCCGGTTTGCTCTGATCAACATGCGGAGGAGGTATTTCTCTCTCTAAAATCTCCATAGGAACTTCCCAAGATTCTTTAGAAGGCACGAGATTCATTTCCTCACAGTATGCAATTATGTAATTCTCCACCCTATAATATGGAGATGAGTAGTCACAAATCCTCCTTCCAAAGTCTTCACCATATTGGACTCGAAGTCGCCATAGTACGTGGGCAAGGTATTTTGTCCAGGTCAAAAACTCTACAAGTACAAGATCTTCTTTGCAGATCGACTGTTGCAACTGAACCGTGGCTGATGACGCTGAACTTGTAGTTGGCAATTTGATGGGCCAATAACTTATTACCCAAGTTGAGAAATTTTGATTTTTTTTTTTCCATTAAGGGAACAAAGATGGTTGGTGAGTTGATGAACTCCATACGCCTCTCATGAAATTTCTCGAAACCTCCCGTTTATGGAATCAAATAGAGCAAAGAATGGAAAATTCTCTTTCAACATTGAACATTGAATTCACCGACTCGGCGGCGTTTATCGTCATAAAATTATACCCGACAAAACAAACATATTAGTGTTGGAACACGTGGCCGAGGCTCACTGAAACAAATCAAACAAGTACAACATCCGCCGCAACAAGTTACCTATTAGTTACAAGCAGATGCGTTACTTGTTGGAAACAGAATGTGCAAATACCTATTTCCGGCGTAATGCCCCGCTCCATCCGTGGAATCCAAAGACGTTCAAGATGTTCGAGCGGCCCCAGAA
Organism: Lycium ferocissimum; assembly: GCF_029784015.1. NCBI lineage: Eukaryota > Viridiplantae > Streptophyta > Magnoliopsida > Solanales > Solanaceae > Lycium > Lycium ferocissimum. Next base: position 66,453,191 of record NC_081349.1, read on the forward strand.
CCAAATCTCTCGATTTGATTGAAATGGTCATTGAAGACATCAATATTGTACGCTTTTTGCTGCTTTATAAAATTGAGATACGACCGCACCATTGTGAAAGGTGGTTCTCGATTTTCCCAGGTGCCTCATGCAAAAACCATAATGACATGTAGGGAAGACAATTGAAACCGCCTTTTTTATACTTGGATGTCTATCGAAATTATGCACAACTCGTGGTATCCTCTATATGGCTTCTCATTTGTTCAAAAAAATATTTGTACGAAGCATCACACTCCTTGTCCACTACACAAAATGCCACCGGAAAAATATGATTCTCCGCATCTTGCGCGACCGTTGGCAACAACACTCCTTCGTACTTTGCTCCCGGGCAACGTCCCATCGACGTTCTGGCGACTTTTTTCATTTGCGCAAAACCAAGCATCCAAGCCTTATAGGCTACAAAAAAGTACTTGAACTTCCCATTTTCATCAACCTTCAATGTCGTTTTACTTCCGGATTTGCGAACGAAGCATATAACGGTACGCATCAAGCACCGCATACCCGTGCTCACGTGTCCCCCTTGTCAAAGCCTTTGCAATCTCCATGCCCTTCCGTACCTTCCAATAACTTACCTTACAACCCAAATCGTACGGATTGATTGACTCATATCTTTTGTAGATGGGCCTTTACCGTAAGGAAACTTATCTTTGAAGTATTCACCAATGACTTTCGCAAGAGCGTGTGGATTATGGCTCGTAATGTGCTCGTGAACCACATGTGTGATGCTTTATGTAGGTTCCTTCCGATACAAAATCAATAACTTAAAAGCTTCACGTACCCTCAGCCACCACTTGCACTCCGGATGTACACATCTGAAGCAATACACAGTACGCGAATTAATTACCTTCTTGATTCTAAAATCTTTCTTCAAGCAAGCAAGTTTCAACCAAGTGGCTAGTTCTTCCTTGTTCTTGAATGACATTCCTTTATAAAAACCTCGTTTCATCATCTTGAACATGGTGTGTGTGTGTGTGTTGATTGTGTAGTGTGTGTGTGTGTGTGTGTGATCCCACCGTATTGCTCGCTACTTCGTATAGGAATCGGGTCGGCCCACTTCCATTATCCGTGATATCCATATCCACCCCATCTAATTCATCATTTAACACATCTTGTTGATCTTGAGATAAATTGTGGTTCTCTATCGGCTTCCAACAACGTATACCTTAAAATGGGCCTAGCTACATCATTCAAATAAGCACGCAAACGAACCCGATCGCTATCTTAAATGGCAAGACATTCTCGATTTTCAAAAGAGTCAGTGGCGTAAAGTGATGGCAAGATCTTTTGGTTCATAAGTTAATTCGGCAAAGGTGATGATTAGGTTCACAAAATCATTGAACATAACATCTCTTTGGACAAATCGCTATCGTCTCTAACGTGTCACTACCCTTCCATCGCCAAATATATCGATTGTTCTTCTCGATCCATTCACCATGGCAATCAACCCCTATTATTATTGAGTCCTCCATTAGTGGTGTTCGAGGTACCTGAAGATATTTTGTTTAACAAAAAATTGGTCATGAGAGTACATACCAATCTATAACAAAATGAAAGCAGTTACAGTAGCTTGTTCCAATGATTATTGACTTGTTGGAACAAGTGGACTACTTGTTGCAGCAGGTAATAAACTTGTTGCAACAAGTCACTAATCCGTTGGAGTCGGCTTGCTTTCTTGGGGTAATGTTTCGGATCGTTGAAAATATCCAACAGATTATCGAGTTGTTGCAACAAGTGTATTACTTGTTGCAACAAGTAGTACACTTGTTGCAAAAGAAGTCAATAATACCGTTGAGCCAGCTGCTTTCATTTTTGCCCCGTTTCCGGTACAAAAAACCGAGCCGACTCCAACAGATAGTCGAGTTGTTGCAACAAGTGGAACACCGTTGCAACAACTATACAACTTGTTGCAAAGAAGTCAATAATCAGAGCAAAGGTGTTCGCCTTTTTAAGCTACGTTTCGCAAAAATCAACCCGACTCAGATAGTTGGAGTTGTTGCAACAAGTGGAACACCCGTTGCAACAATTATACAACTTGTTGCAAGAAAGTCAATAATGTTGGAAGCGGCTTCAGTTTTTTGGGTTCTGTTTCAGATAAAAACTGAAGCTGACTCCAACAGATCGTTGAGTTGTTGCAACAAGTGGAATAATTAAGTAACAACTCACTCGCTTGTTTCAGTTATTTATTTAACAATTACAACAACTTCATAATCTGTTATAGAAGTTGCAACAACCACATTATATGTTGCAACAACTACAACAGCTACTGTAAGTTGTTGGAAAATCAGTAGATTTATACCCAGGTGAAAAATTGAAATAAAAAAACAGCATTGTTGTACTTACCAAATGAGCGGAAAACACTTATAAAGTAATTGCCGTTAATTAACAAAACCCGGCCAAAAATTGCAAAATCGGGTGGTAACGTTTTTTTCTTTCTTGAGCAACAATGGCGGACGAAGAAGAAGAAGAAGAAAGCAGAACAATGGAATGAGTTGTGAAGTAATTCCCAGTGCTACACGAATGAAATCCAGTAAAAAAATTGCAAAATCGTGTGGTCTTGTTTCTTTCTTGAGCAAAATCCAGTCAAGATGATGATGATGATGATGATGATGATGATGATGAAGAAGAAGAAGAAGAAGAAGAAGAAGAAGAAGAAGAAGAAGAAGCGAGCAGCAGAATAAGAAGAAGAAGCAGAAGAAGAAGAAACGAAGCAAAAAGAAGAGCCAAAAATGGTGGAAACGACGCAGTAAACAGAATTTTGGCGCGTTTTTTTTGGCTCGTAGGGTTTATATGGGTTGGGTCAAAGTGTTAAAAATAAAACTTGGGGGCAAAGTGTAAAAAATAAAGCTTGGGGTTAAAGTGTTAAAAATATAACTTGGGAGCAAAGTGTAAAAAATAAAGTTTGGGGTCAAAGTGTTAAAAATATAACTTTGGGGTGAGTCAAAACTCCCTAATTACTAATCCAAAAATTATCACCCCTACTCAATTAAAAAAACTAGAGTTACTTCAACTCAATTTTAAAACTTATTTGTCACCAATAATTAAAAGCCCCGTTGCAACTTTGACTGCAGCTTGCTCCCCCTGCCACCTACAGTCCGGAACCAAAATGACCTAAAAAAAAAAACTTTTTGAACCAAAATAACCCAACAAAAAAAAAATGTGACATAATTACCTTTAACAAAAAAAAAAAAGGCGACACAATTACCTTTAACGCCGTAATTTACTGCGCTAAAAGAGTTAACTGCAACGGCGACGTTAACTCCTTTAGCACAGTACATTTCTGCGCTAAAGGGTCCCTTTTTTTTTTCCCTCTTTTGGTTAACTCCTTTTTCTTTACGCATTTTAATATACTTTAGCCATAGATTAATCATGCTTGGGACCCCGAAACTTCAATATTTTATATAGAATCCTACTTATTTTTGTGCGACTAATAAGGTAGGCTCAATACATCAAGGATAAGCAAAACTTCGGATTCACATTTTAGTAGTTGAAAAGTGCTCAAACTCCATTTTTGTTTGAAGACTTGGTGTCATTAGCTTTAAGTTATAACAAAATTTAGGGTTTAGGTTTAAGTGTGCTATTTTTTAGTCAAAATTGCAGCATTTATCTCAATCTCAAAATAATTTGTAACGACCCGACTAGGGGCCATGACGGGTACACGGAGCAAATCACCGAGCACCACTCATTCTATTACTCATCGTACTCACCTTGCGTTCATTCATTATTCTCACGCTTATAATCATAGGAAAACCATTTTCACTTTGAAACATATTTACCTTTATATACATAAGCCCTTCGGCTATCAAAATGATATACATACAATAAGGACATCGTGAGACCATACTACCCACACATACGTATCTACGAGTCTCTACTAGAATATTAGACATATGGACGGGACAGGACCCCGTCATGCCCAAAACATATATATACACAAAATAATAAATCAATGGCACCTCCGGAACAATGGGGTGCTCTCAAAGTCTGCCGATAGCCCCTACGAATCTGGGTCACCTCCCTGTCTACCTGTGGGCATGAACACAGCGTCCAAAGAAAAATACGTTAGTACGAGCATGGTACTGAGTATGTAAGGCATAAACAATAATGATACATCAGTGAAATAGGGAGACATCAAGTGAAGAACAACCTGTAACTGATTGTCAATCATGATAGAAATAATGCATGTTGACTTACTTCGTAAACATCATCATATCATGTATGCATATATATGTATATAAGCTGCCTGACCATATATGTACGGCGTGATCATCATTAGCCCGCGTCCAGGCCTCCAGCGTCTGGGGTAACCATCTCATGCCGTCCACTAGTGTGTCTGCCCATGCCACCTAGACATGGTGTATATGCTGCCCGCCTTAGCGGTGTCTGCCCGGCCATATAGGCATGGTGTAATATCATCATCATGTACTCATCATAATGCATGCATAGGAACTCAAAGTTAACTATACTTTATCGGGGTGACATAAGGTTGTGAACCCCCGATTCCATTATGGAGTTTCATAAGCATTCTGCTTCACCTTAGAGGAATTAGCATATATAAGGTGAGTGTAGCACAAAGAATGACATCAATTAATCGTAATTAGGATCATTAGCTTGTAGAAGCATCATATCATGAACTTTAGAATCTTTAGACTTAAGCTCATCATCATCATTATCATACTCATAACGTATCTCTTATCTTTATCTCATATGAGGCTCTTCATGAACATAGACTCATAATTTCCGGAATGTGAGAAGGTCATGGAGAATAAAGGAAAATCATGTCATAAGATTCATGCCTTAGAAAGGAAGGGACTAGCCTCACATACCTTTTTGTTTAGCTACACTATCGCTTGAACGTTCTCCTTCAATGCTCACGTTTCTACCTTCAAGAGAGTTCGTATCAACATTAGATAATCGATAGCTTAGCATACTTGACTAAAGCTAGAGAAAATTGGGCAGCATTTCCTTTGTTTATACAACTTTCCCCATATCATATATCAACTTCCAAACCTCTATAATGACATTTACAACATCATAAGCAACAATCTTCATACACCTATATTATCCACATTTCCCAAATTTCACTTCAATTCACCCATAACCATGGTCTTAGTACACTATTTCATTTACTCACAATATAAAGTTTATCCCATGTTCTTAATATCGTTTATAACATAATTATGATCACAACATATCAAGAATCATGACTCATTCCAAACTACAACTAAAAAATGCCACTATTCTCACATTCATGACCCATTTTCTATCTCCTTCTACAATCCAAGTCTTTCAAACTCTCAATACTTTAAACAACATGGAATGATCATAAAACTTACCTTTTATTGAGTAGGAATGAGCTTGGGGTGGAAACACTTCACTTGAAGAAACCCTAGCTTCCACTTCCAAGAGAATTCTTGACTTGGATGAACCCTAGTGAGCTTCTCACACTTGATTCACTTGGATTTATGATGTTGATCTTTGATTCCCCTTGTATTCTTGAAGATGAAATGTATAGAACCCTCTAGAAGCCTTGAGAGAGAGATGGAGAAGTGTGGAAATGAAATTAGTGAAGTGGGAACATGTACTTATACTTGGAACTTATTCAGCCCGTCGGGACTTCCACGGACACTTATACAGTCCGTATAACATTGTACGGCCCGTATAAGTGGTCGTGGTTCACCATCAGGCAAACACACCATCTCTGTTGGGTGTTATACGGACCCTTATACGGACTGTATAAATCGGTCGTATAAACCCATTTCCCTGAGATGATTTTCATCGTTCGTTTGATCGCCAATCCTTATGGAACCTTCTTGACACTTGTTTAACACTTCATTACCAATTTAAGGATTGTTATAACTCTTTCTTACTTGTAGGAATATCGTATACTCCTCGCACTACGTTGGTCCATTTACTAGGCAACGACATGGAATTTTCCGAGGTGTAACATCCTTCCCCCCTTTAAAAACATTCATCCTCGAATGTTAAGTTCTCGGGAATTCTACAGAAATTTCGCCAGAGTTTCCCCCGTAACTTGGCGCTATTCCCTGTCACAACAGCCCATAATAAACATGCCTCATAGGGCTATGACACAATAGCAATAAAATTTTGCCACACACGACCCAAAAGCATAAAAAGAAAATATACATACCTCATAATCTTGACATTTCATCTTGGATCTCTTCCGGGGTTTGGAACAAGTGCGGGTACTTGGACTTCATATTTTCTTCCGCTTCCCAAGTCATCTCTTCTCGATTATTGTTTCTCTATAAAACCTTAACTGAGGCCACTTCTTTGTTTCTAAGCCTCTGTACTTGCCTGTCTAATATGGCAATGGGTACCTCTTCATAAGCCAACTTTCCTGTCACTTGAATGTCATCTATTGGCATAATTCTAGTGGGATCTCTAACACATTTTCGGAGCATTGAGACATGGAAAACTGGATGGACTGCTTCAAGTCCTGAGGGTAAGTCTAATTCATAAGCTACTTGACCCACCTTACGGATAATCTTATAGGGTCCAATATACCGAGGACTCAATTTTCCTTTCTTGCCAAATCTCATCACACCTTTCATTGGTGATACTTTCAGAAATACCCAGTCATCAACTTAAAATTCTTGGTCTCGCCGACGGTTGTCCGCATAGGATTTTTGGCGGCTTTGGGCTGTTAATAATCGATCTCGAATAGCTTTGACCTTTTCCACTGCTTGTTGAATCAATTCTGGGCCTATTAATTGTGTCTCCCCGACTTCAAACCACCCAATTGGGGATCTACACTTTCTTCCGTATAGAGCTTCATACGGGGCCATTTGAATACTGGAATGATAGCTATTGTTGTAAGCAAACTCAATAAGAGGTAAGTGGTCATCCCAACTACCACCAAAATCTAGAACACATGCTTTTAGCATATCTTCCAAGGTCTGAATGGTACGTTCGGCTTGTCCATCAGTTTGTGGATAAAATGTTGTGCTAAGCTTTACTTGAGTACCCAAACCTTCTTGGAAAGATTTCCAGAACTTAGCTGTAAATTATGCTCCTCTGTCAGTAATAATGGATACCGGGACACCATGAAGTCGCACAATCTCCTTAAGATATAACCTTGCATAATCTTCTGCCGAATATGTAGTTTTGACTGGAAGAAAGTGAGCTGATTTCGTGAGTCTGTCCACAATCACCCATATGGAGTCATATTTACTTCGGGAATGAGGTAACCCCACGATAAAATCCACGTTGATCGCTTCCCATTTCCAAGTTGGAATCTCCATTGCTTGCAATAATCCTCCTGGCTTTTGATGCTCGATTTTCACTTGCTAACAATTTAGACATTGAGCTACAAATTCTGCTATGTATTTCTTCATTCCATCCCACCAATACATTAACTTAAAATCATGATACATCTTTGTTGCACCTGGGTGAATAGAACACCGAGAATAATGAGCTCCTTCTAGAATTTGACGGCGTAATTCTGCAATATTCGGAACACATAGCCTGCCTCGGTATCTAAGAACTCCATCTATAGAAGTTTCAAATGGAGACTTCTCTTTTTCATGAAATGTGTCTCTATAGTGGCTCAACTGAGGATCTTCATATTGACGCTCTTTCACCTCTATGTCCAAGGATGAAACAGTAGGATTATTGATATCAATTCCTATATTGCCTGAATCAATTAGGCGAATCCCAAGACTAGCTAGCTGGTGGAGTTTCTCCGGAGGAGTCTCACATAGGCTACCCATTGATCTGCGGCTAAGTGCATCGGCTACTACATTTGCCTTTTCGGGGTAGTATAAAATACTCACATTCTAATCTTTCAATAATTCTAACCATCGCCTCTGCCGCAGATTCAACTCCTTCTGCTTGAAAATATATTGAAGACTCTTGTGATCTGTGTAAATATCAACATGAACACCGTACAAGTAATGTCTCCACATCTTTAGTGCATGAATAACTGCAGCCAACTCAAGATCATGAGTTGGGTAGTTCTTTTCATGTTTCCGTAACTGCCTTGAAGCATAAGCAATGACCTTACCATGCTGTATTAATACACATCCTAACCCAACACCAGAAGCATCACAGTATACAACATAGCCATCTGGCCCTTCTGGGAGCGTCAGGACTGGGGCTGAGGTTAATCTGTCCTTCAACTCTTGGAAGCTGCGTTCACAAGCATCATTCCACTGAAATTTAGCTGACTTCTGGGTTAGCGTCGTCAATAGGGATGAAATAGATGAAAACCCTTCCACGAATCTCCTCTAGTAACCTGCCAATCCCAGAAAACTACGGACTTCCGTGGGCGTTGTCGGCCTTGGCCGAGTTTTCAGAGCTTCAATCTTCCGAGTATCCACTCGAATGCCATCATTTGAAATAACATGGCCCAAAAATGTCACAGAATTCAGCCAAAACTCGCACTTTGAAAACTTTGCATACAACTCTCGAGTCCGAAGAATTCCAAGAACTATACGTAGATGGTACGTTTCGATTCCGTCCGAGAGTATACCGTAATATCATCAATGAACACTATCACGAATAGGTCCAAAAGAGGCCTAAATACATTATTCATCAAATTGATAAACACTGCCGGAGCATTAGTTAACCCAAATGACATCACCCAGAATTCATAATGGCCATATCTCGTTCGGAAAGCTGTTTTGGGAATATCTTCTTCTTTAAGTCTCACTTGATGATACCCTGACCTCAGGTCTATTTTGGAAAACCACTTGGCACCCTGTAATTGGTCAAACAAATCATCGATTCTCGGAAGAGGATATTTATTCTTTATCGTCACCTTATTCAACTGCCTGTAATAAATACACATTCGTAGGGAACCATCTTTCTTTCGCACAAATAGGACAGGTGCTCCCCATGGTGATGAACTAGGCCTAATAAACCCTTTCTCAAGCAAATCCTTCAATTGTGCCTTTAGCTCTTTCAATTCTGCAGGAACCATTCGGTAAGAAGGGATAGAGATAGGCTTGGTATCCGGCAACACATCAATAGCGAAATCAATCTCTCTTTCTGGAGGAAGACCTGGGAGTTCATCTGGAAACACATCCGGAAATTCGTTCACTATCGAAACGGATTGAAAAGTCGGCGGCTTTGCTTCGGTGTCACGAACTCGGACTAGGTGATTAATATAGCCTTTAGCTATCATCTTCCTTGCCTTAAGGTAGGAAATAAACCTACCTCGTGGAGATGCTGTATTACCCTTCCATTTAAGCACGGGCTCTCCCGGAAATTGAAATCGAACTACTTTCATTCGGCAATCAACATTAGCATAACATGAGGCCAACCAATCCATACCCATAATCACATCAAAATCTAACATTTCCAGCAACTAAATTAACTTTAGTATGGCGGTCACATATCACAATTACACAATTCTTGTATACTTGTCTAGCTATCACGGGATCACCAACCGGAGTAGATACCTCGAAAGGTTTAATTGGCTTGGATTTCACCCCAATACGACCAAAGAATATACGGAGTGATATAAGATAGCGTAGAACCCGGATCTATCAATGCATATACGTCATAAGAAAATACGGATAATATACCTGTAACCACATCCGGGGAGGACTCAAGATCCTGACGTCCAGCCAAAGCATAAATATGGGGCTGAGTACCACCCCGAACCGGACGCTCCCTCTCGCCCCCTACCTCGACCGCCGGAATCGGGGGAGTCCGACCCATCGCGCACGTGAACCGCCCGCCGATCCCGTGGGCTGAACCCCAACTCTACCACTCATCGAGAGGGCAATCTCGCATCATATGTCCAACCCGGCCGCAGCATAGCAAGCATCCGAACCCCGACACCGACTCGACGTAACTTACCGCACTGACTACATCGCGGTACTGGTGGTCTCCTCTGACTATAATCACCCCCAAACTGAGGACCTGAGGCTCTCGAACTCTGAGCCTGTCCTGAATGAACGGAGTGATCAAATCTCCTTCCTGCAAACCGGGGAGGTGCACTAGTCGCTGACTGGCCTGAATGTCTGGAATATGTCTGCCTTGATCCCTCTTTATAGTCGCTACCGGCACCCATAGATCTGGCCCTCTTACCTTGCCCTCTATCAATATCACGTTCACCCCTTTGTGGATGTCGTCGCTCTTCTAAGTTCTCGGGGGTACGTCCGACGCGGGAAATATTCATCCCATCTTGCAATGAAGCCGTTAGATATTTCTTAAACAAATGCGGCCCTAGACCACTCACAAATCTGTGCACTCTATCTCCCATGTCGGCCACCTTGGTCGGAACATATCTAGCCAATGAATTAAACTGATGACTATATTCCCGGGCACTCATACTTCCTTGCCTCAGATTTAAGAATCTATCCGCCCTAGCTCGACGGACCTTGGGTGGCAAGTAGTGGCGGATGAAGGAATCTACAAACTCTTGCCAAACTGGAGGAGGCACATTCTCTTTTCTTGAAGATATGCAATTATTATACAAAAGTACTGCCACATCTCGGAGTCTATAAGACGCCAACCCATGTATTCGGCCCGGAGGCATGAATAATCTTCAATGTTCTCAACATTTCATCAATAAAACCTTGCGGTCTTCATCCGCTTTGACCCAAAGAACTCGGGGATTCAAACTCATGAAATCACGGGCCGTAGTACTAACTGCCCTGCCACTTGGACCCGAACTCTACTGTTGTACCTGGGCGGCAACCAACTGCGTCAATAAATGGATAGCTTCAGTCATTTGTTAACCCGAAGCAGCCGGCGGAGGAACTGCAAGCATAGGAGCTGAAACCGAAGCCCCCTCTTGTTCTTCTAAAACAGGCGGAATGGCAGAAGTATTAGATGGGGCCTCATTATGTGATTCACCCTCCTCCATATTCGTCGGCGGCTTCCTTTCTACCCGCCTTTCAATCGTAGTCTTGCCCTTCTGGGCGGCCGTAGCTTTTCTCTTTATCGGCATTTCTGAAATCATAACACACTATTAGGGAGGAAAAAATCTTATAACACGGCTCTATCGCACGATTTCGTAAGAAGAAGAACGATCATTTTTCCCAAATGCCCTGTAGCCTCTTGTTTATAAGTGTGACGCGCAACACACCATAAACAAGACTCTACGAGACACGGCTCGTAGACATTTCCTAGGACTGAACTGCTCTGATACCACTTTTGTCATGACCCGACTAGGGGCCATGACGTGTACACAGAGCTAACCACCGAGCACCACTCATTCTATTACTCATCGTACTCACCCTGCATTCATTCATTATTCTCACGCATATAATCATAGGAAAACCATTTTCACTTTGAAACATATTTACCTTTATATTCATAAGCCCTTCGGCTATCAAAATGATATACATACAATAAGGACATCGTGAGACCATACTACCCACACATACGTATCTACGAGCCTCTACTAGAGTACTAGACATATGGACAGGACAGGACCCCGTCGTGCCCAAAACATATATATAGACATAAAATAATAAATCAATGGCACCTCCGGAACAATGGGGTGCTCTCAAAGTCTGCCGATAGCCCCTACGAATCTGGGTCACCTCCCTGTCTACCCGTGGGCATGAACACAACGTCCAAAGAAAAGTACGTCATTACGAGCATTGTGCTGAGTATGTAAGACATAACAATAATGATACATCAATGAAATAGGGAGACATCAAGAGAAGAACAACCTGTAATTGACTGTAAATCATGATAGAAATAATGCACGTTGACTTACTTCGTAAACATCATCATATCATGTATGCATATATATGTATATAAGCTGCCCGACCATATAGGTACTGTGTAATCATCATTAGTCCGCGTCCAGGCCTCCCGCATCCGGGGTAACCATCTCATGCCGCCCACTAGTAGTGTCTGCCCATGCCATCTAGACATGGCGTATACGCTGCCCGCCTTAGCGGTGTCTGCCCGGCCATATAGGCACGGTGTAATATTATCATCATGTACTCATCATAATGCATGCATAGGAACTCAAAGTTAACTATACTTTATCGGGGTGACATGAGGTCGTGAACCCCCGATTCCATTATGGAGTTTCATAAGCATTCTGCCTCACCTTAGAGGAATTAGCATATATAAGGTGAGTGTAGCACAAAGAATGACATCAATTAATCGTAATTAGGATCATTAGCTTGTAGAAGCATCATATCATGAACTTTAGAATCTTTAGACTTAAGCTCATCATCATCATTATCATACTCATAACGTATCTCTTATCCTTATCTCATATGAGGCTCTTCATGAACATAGACTCACAATTTCCGGAATCTGAGAAGGTCATGGAGAATAAAAGAAAATCGTGTCATAAGATTCATGCTTTAGAAAGGAAGGGACTAGCCTCACATACCTTTTTGTTTAGCTACACTATCGCTTGAACGTTCTCCTTCAATGCTCACGTTTCTACCTTCAAGAGAGTTCGTATCAACATTAGATAATCGATAGCTTAGCATACTTGACTAAAGCTAGAGAAAATTGGGCAGCATTTCCTTTGTTTATACAACTTTTCCCATATCATATATTAACTTCCAAACGTCTGTAATGACATTCACAACATCATAAGCAACAATCTTTATATACCTATATTATCCACATTTCCCAAATTTCACTTCAATTCACCCATAACCATGGTCTTAGTACACTATTGCATTTACTCACAATATAAAGTTTATCCCATGTTCTTAATATCGTTTATAACATAATTATGATTACAACATATCAAGAATCATGACTCATTCCAAACTACAACTCAAAAATGCCACTATTCTCACATTCATGACCCATTTTCTATCTCCTTCTACAATCCAAGTCTTTCAACCTCTCAATACTTTAAACAACATAGAATGATCATAAAACTTACCTTTGATTGAGTAGGAATGAGCTTGGGGTGGAAACACTTCACTTGAAGAAACCCTAGCTTCCACTTCCAAGAGAATTCTTGACTTGGATGAACCCTAGTGAGCTTCTCACACTTGATTCACTTGGATTTATGATGTTGATCTTTGATTACCCTTGTATTCTTGAAGATGAAATGTATAGAACCCTCTAGAAGCCTTGAGAGAGAGATGGAGAAGTGTGGAAATGAAATTAGTGAAGTGGGAACATGTACTTATAACTGCCCAACCAGCCGTAGCATGGTGGTAAATACATAACTGCCCAACCGACCGTAGACCGGTGGTAAATAAGAATGCATTTGTTTCAGAACGTGCAACCCAATCCAGATATGAAAGCATGTGCTGCGGAACGTGCAACCCGATCCAAATACGAAAGCATGTGTTGCGGAACGTGCAACCCGATCCAAATATCCCCTATAGGTACTCTTTATAAAGATCTGGCTCAAGACACGTCTATTTTATATGATAGATTAAAAAAGATTTCAAAACCTTGGACTGATGCTCACACGCAAGCAGTTCAAAAAATCAAGAGGAAAGTTAATAATCTTCCTTGTCTTACTTTAGCCAATCCTAATTGGCAAAAAATTATTGAAACTGATGCCTCTGATATTGGCTATGGAGGAATACTTAAACAGCTTTCTCCAATTGATAAATAAGAATATTTAGTCCAGTTTTATTCTGGCAAATGGAATAATAGTCAAAAGAACTATGCTATTGTAGCAAAAGAAATTCTTGCTATAGTTAAATGTGTTCTTAAATTTCAAGGTGATTTATATAATCAAAAGTTTTGATAAAAAACGATCGCTACAGCTAAATTTATGTTTAATAAAGATTGCAAACATGATGTTTCTAAACAAATGTTTGCCAGATGGCAAGCTCTTTTAGCACCACTTGATTTTGAAATCCATTATAAAAAGGGAATTGATAATAGTCTCCCTGATTTTCTCACTAGAGAATATTTAAGTTCATAACTGTCATTTTCTCATTTGCAGGATGAGACCCACACTGACACCTCCCTCTAATAGAGAAAGGGGACAAGGACAAAAAGGGACGGGCAGAGGCACTGTTCTTGCTCAAATGGGTAACAAAAGGCTAATAGCCGATAATATTGCAGAAACTTCTGGTAATACCTAGAAGCAAATCACTTATGCTGAATATCTTGCTTTTATAGAAGCACAGAAAAAAGGGGATAATATGCCTCCATCATATTCCAGTGCTCTTGTGGTTGATGATAATGAGGACACAGATTCATACGAAGAAAATATTCATCGAGAGTTAATAATTCTCCTTGAAAATGATGATCTCCAATGGAAAGATGAACCTTGGCAAATAATGCAAAGGTATTTTGATACAAGCCATACGCTACTCCGACTTATAAATATCGATGAATTATGAAATGATCCTTTCATATACAAAAATCACCGAATTCCAGCACTTTTATCTTGATAATAACAAAAAAGTTTATAACTTTTCAAAAATTATCATAAAAAAGATATTTTCTCCAAATGAATGGGGAATAAGTCCATTAAAGGACAGGAATTATATCCACCCTGAACAAAAAGTCCCAGTCAAATTTAATTATTGGGATTATGTTGACGGCTTTAATAAAGCTTTTTTATATGAGAATCCTAAAAGGAAACACTGATGGTTTATAAAAATTTGTGCCAATGTTTATAAACAAGGTATACAAAATTGGTTTTATCAATGGTGGATCCATTACGGTCCAACCATAAAATCTTTACCAGAACCCTTCAAGAGTTTATATACTGAATGGGTTGATGTTTCTCCAAAAATTATAGATTTGAAAAATAATATTAATTTCTCTGAAGAAATTTCTAATATGTATTTCTTCATTGAATTCTCTATTCCATGGATTATGAAATGGTCAGTTGAGGTGGGTTATACCCCGCAAAATATGCCTTGCTTAAACAGAATTTTTTATACAAAATTCTGGAAAAAATTGGTTCAAAAATCAAAAGATGGAACTATCCCAGGACAAGATTTAATAAATCAAATTAAAACCACCATTGCACATTATAAGGACTCCATTAACTCCAGACAAAAGGAGGTTCCTAGTCCCTTTAAGCACACTGCTCGAAAAATCCAGATGAAGAAAGGAGCGATTCCCTGCATGAATACTTTATAGCCACATACGTGGAGGAATTTAAAACTAATTTAATGCAGCATCTTAATATGGAAGTAATTTCTGATACATCAATGGCATCTGTTGGTCATACCACTGATAATGATGATGAAGAAGAAGAAGAAAAAGACTATAATACTCAAGTCTTAGCAGGAGAATCTCAAAGTCCAGCTAATACCGAGGACTTTGCACAATTTGCGGCCCAATTCCTTGGCCAAACGGAAGAATCTTCCAGCTCTACAAAAGACAAGGGCAAGACACCGATGAAATAATTGGTGGGACCCGCCACTAGGCGGCTACTTTAATAAAGTAGGAATCTGCTTTTATAAAGCAGCTTTAATTATTAGTATTGTAATAATTATGTTTTTACTTTCGGCTACTTTTGGCCGCTTTTGCTTTTTACTTTACTTTTACTTTTTATCTGGCCATCATGTTGTCGGCCATTTACTTTTTAATTTTGTTGTTTAGTATTCATGATCCGTTATATAAGGATCATTCTTGTAAGTCTAGAGGCAAGTCTGGGATCCCCCAAGCACGAGCTCTCTCCCATCCTTGTAAAAGTTTTCTTATAAATAAAAAAGCTTGTTTATATAAACTCCTTCTCTGCTGAGCACAATCTTCATCCATAAGGTATAATTTTTATTTTTCTATTAATTTATTCGCCATGTTTAGCCTTATAGGCCGAATATTCCGTTGAATTACGTCACACTAGATTGCATCGAGATCATGGTAAATAATGCTTTAATACAACATGATCAAAACCAAAACATGATGTTCAAGGTTAGGTAGAGATCGACTCAGCAGATCGTTCATAACTGGGCGGTGGTCCTGTTGTTGGCCCGCTTAGCCGAGGATGGCGTTTTAGGGCGTTTTTGTTGACTTGTTCTCGTAGGAACAACCCCAACGCCGTGGTCAAGAACCTAGTAAACCGTCGTTACCTAGATGGCATCATGTTGTTGTTATTATTATTATTATTATTATTATTATTATTATTATTATTATTATTATTATTATTATTATTATTATTATTATTATTATTATTATTATTATTATTATTATTATTATTATTATTATTATTATTATTATTATTATTATTATTATTATTATTATTATTATTATTATTATTATTATTATTATTATTATTATTATTATTATTATTATTATTATTATTATTATTATTATTATTATTATTATTATTATTATTATTATTATTATTATTATTTCATAACTTGTTGTCGCACGATACTCGCCATTTTTGAGCATTTACTTTGAAAACAAAAAGGAGTTGTGTTTGAGAGACAACATTACTCTTTATTGCAGTCGTTGTCTTGGTGCTTATTTTCTTCTCAGTACGAAGTAAAATTTGTATTATTTGATTTTCATTAATTTCGTTTTAACTTGAAAGTGCTAAGGGTATTCCATTGAGATTTACAATGGCTTTTGCCAAGTCAAATGAGAATGTCAAGTGAGTAAAGTATTACTCCACGTGTTTTGAATTTTTCTATACTAATGATATCCACGTTATTGGGTTCATCAGATCTGAGGGAACCTAATTGGTTATGGACCATCTATGCCTAAAATTTGTTCATGAGAACAATATTGTTATGAGGGATTATGATGTTAATTTCATATCATTTAATGGCTAAATGAGAGTTTACAAGAAATATATGATCACCAGAGGTGATTTCCTAAGCCTTGTTGTGGCTAAATTCATTTATGCATATAACCATCAGAAGTGGTGATACTTTTATAGGCTTGTTGTGTTACAACTGAAGATAAGTTAGCAAAAAATTCTCTACACATCATATGTATATCTCGAGTTGCTCCTGAAGTAGAAATATATTAAAAGCGGTTCTAAGTTATCACAATTAGGTATGCTTAAGGCACGTTCAGATGATTATGCTCCATTTATGAAGAATGAGAACTATTGATAGATGTTACAAATACAGATCCATTACGTGAAGTGAATGTAACGGTATTGTCACGCCCCGAACTTGAGTGTAGAGGTAGCACGACTCTCGGTGCCTTGCTGCATGTGGCCGAGCAAACCACATGGCTTGGTGAATCAACATGGGACATGTACTAATGCAAGTTATAAGCTAAAACATGATAAGTCTGAATAAAATATGTAACACTATAACAATACTGAAAATACTGTTTTTAAAACATAAGTGCAGAAATAGTCTGAAAACATGATAGTGCAGCTCAGAAGGATAAACATAATTGAATATCCAACGTGACATGACTGACTAGTCTATGAAACCTCTAACATGAGTCTAAAATAGTAAATCACTGGGACAAGCCCCCCAGCATATCTGACAGTCTAACATGACATGAATACTGAAAAGTAATGACAATGCCCTGAAGAAAGTGGGGCTTACCGATTAGCGGATATGGTGAAGTCCTAATGAGTAGATCTGTCGTCCTGTAAATCAATGCCTACATCATGAAATGCAGGCCCCGAACAAAAGAGACATAAGTACATTTGAATTGTACTTGAATGGTAAACCAATTGAAAGAAAAAATAGACGAGGGGTGCTCGAGGAAAGGACAACCCAAATCAATGAACATGAAATATACTGATACTGAAATTGAAACTGAAATTGAACTGAACATACATATAACTGAACTGAACACGTGAATCATAATCACAATCACCCCTTACTGAATAAATAGGGAAATTGCCTATTTTATTTGAATTCATTAACTGTGACCTCGGGTCCATATATATATATATATATATATATATATATATATATATATATATATATATATATATATATATATATATATATATATATATATATAAAACCGTGATCTCAGGTCCATATATGTATACAAATAATTGTGACCTCAGGTGTCACGCCCCGAACCTAGGCCTGAACGTAATACGACACTCGGTGCCTAACTGCATATAACCGAGCGAACCATATGGCTGGCTGACTCAACATGAGACATGTACTGATGCGAAATATAATTTGAAACATGAATAGTCTGGATAAATCATGAGTTATCATAATAACACTGAAAATATTATTTTAAATACAAGTCTGGAAAATAGTCTGAAAACATAGTTGTGTAGCTCACAAGGCTAAACATAACTGAATACTGAACATGACATACTGAATAGTCTAGGAAACCACTAACATGAGTCTAAAAATACTTAATTGTTGCTGGGACAAGGCCCCCAGCATATCTGACTGTCTGATATAACATGACTTTTGCAAAATAAATGATAACGCCTCGAAGTAGTAGAGCTCACCAACTAGCTGATATGGTGGAGTCCTAGCGAGCAGATCCATCGTCCTGAAAATCAGCACCTGCATCAAGAAATGCAGGCCCAGGGCAAAAGAGACGTAAGTATACTGGAATTGTACTTGTATGTAAAGCAACTGAAAGAAAAAATTGTCAGTCGAGTGCTCGGGAAATGGGCTCCCCAAATTAATACCATGGATACATGCAGTAATCTAAAACTGAAACTGTAACTGTAAATTGAATCTGTACAGTAAGTTGTAAACTGTAACCGAATACTGTAAAGCTGTAACTGTAACTGAAACTTGGACATGACCATGATCTGCATGGTCAAGCTGTAAACTGAGTAATATATTTTAAGTGGGAGAGCCTTATACGTGACAACAAATTCGATTACCACTGACAAATGATTTCGTCACTTATAAATCAAATTTCGTCGCAAAAAACCTTGTATGACCAAAAAAAGTTCGTCAATCAGTCATCCCTAAATATGGGTCACTAAAAGTATATAAAGATTCGTCCCTAAAAGAGTTATATTAACTAGAAAAAAAATATCATGCGTAGCATTTGTGACGAATTTGTTTGTCATAAAAAGTGTAATTTTTGTAGTTGATAGTATGTTTTTGTCACTAAAAAGGTATTGACGCCGACAAAACTACATTGTCACTAATTATTTAGTTCAATCAGTGATGACACCGATTGTCTCTAAAGTTATATGTATTTCATAGTTGAACAAATATAATTTCGTCACTAAAGAGTGTCTTTTATACACAAAAAAATGTTTCGTCCCTAAATGTATAGATTAGTGACAAATTTGTTATTATAAATTTTTTTTACAATTTTTTAGTTAAATCTATCATGTTGTCACTACAAGTATTTCTTTTACTGACAAAATAGAATTGTCAATATAAATTGTCATGATTAGTGACAATTACAGTTGTCATAAAATAAAGCATTAATTCATACCCAATAAAAAGGAGGATACTAGGACAAATATATTTTTGTCACTAAATGTAGTCAACTTATGACAAACTAATTTGTTTCGTGACGAAAATATATTTGTCTAGAAAAATTTAATTTAGTCATTGCTAAAAATTAATCCTCTAATGGTAAAATATGTTGTCACTAATTACAAACATTTGATGACGTTTAATTATTTTTGTCATACCCCAAACCGGAGGGGTGAGACCGGCACCAGCCTTACTGGCGGGGCACCAACGTACATTACGTATTACTCAACTCGAACGAGTCATGGACCAATAAGGCCGTCACATGATAGTCAAATAAAAGATGGACCATACAAGCAGCAAAACCCAGAGAAACATAAGTATGTATATCAGAACACAAGGCCGACAAAGCCGCACACACTACTAATCACAAGAAACATGTCTACAAGCCTCTAGGAGTAGCATGACTGTAAGAAGGTTGAGACACTGCCCCGCCATACCCGTAATGAAAAATACATATACTCAAGAATCACCTAATATACCGACCTCTATAGCAACTCTGGGACAAGCGGAGTGTGACCATCAATGCTGAGCTGCGCCTACTGGGAAGATCCTTCTGTATGGCTATCTGCCTGCGGGCACGAAACACAGTGTCCTAGCAAGGGACGTCAATACAGATAAATGTACAGAGTATGTAAGGCAAGAACATATAAGTAAAAGCAGTGAAATAAGGAGAAGTAAGGGAGAGACAACTTGAAACTCTGAATACCGACGAGGGTGTATGATATGCATGCTTTCGTAAAAAGAAAAAGATATATATATATATATATATATGTAACGACCCGTTTGGTCGTTTAGGCCTTTTACCCTTTTTACCCCTGTTGACCCTTTTCTCAGTGTCGTTAGAGTGTTTTTGACTTGTGGGGATGGGTGGAATGGTCCCCGAGGTGGTCGAATGAGTCTTGGTTGATTTTGAGCAATTTAGAAGTTTTTAAGTGAATAAGTGAAAAATGGTTGACCAAAAGTTGACTTTTGGGTAAACATGCCCGTAATCGAATTCCGAAAGTTCCATTAGGTATGGAGTGTGATTTATGACTTAGTGGGGTCATTGGTTTGGTTTCTGAAGGGTTCGGGTGTGATTTGGGTCATTGGTTGAGAAACTAGTTAAGTTAAAGAATTGGAGTTGACCACGGTCAACAACGGGTCAAGATGACTTCGTTTCGGTGTTTTGAAAGTTCCAAAAAGTTCGTATGATGATTTTGGACTTGTCCACAAATTTTGGTTACATTCCGATGAGTTTTGGATGAGTTTGGGTTGTATGGTGTTTGTTTTCGGTTTCAACGTCGATTTGAGCAAAAAGCTTACCATATTGAGCAAACGACCTTTGTTTTGTGTTTCGATTGTACCTTTAGATTCGTATCGTAATTTTGGAACTATAGCAACAAGAATCATCGCATTTCACATCGTATGAGGGATTTATGGTCATTTTATTAAAGATTGGCTTGGCAGTTTTTTTGATGTTTTGTGCTGGAAATTATGAAATTTCCCTTGAGATCGTCCTTAAACTTCTACATTCTTCCAAAAATTGAAACCACCATATCTCACTCATTTTAAGGACAAATGAGGTGATTCAAAAGCCTAAATTAAGTGAAATTTCGCAAGGAATCCATTGGAGTTATCAAAAGTGAGCTTTGGGATCGTTTTAGCACCAAATCTGGGTAGCTGGGCGTTTTTTGTTCTTGTTATTTGCTTAGGGTTTCTCACAATCTTGAGAGCTTGGATTTGGGAAAGTTCAAGGGTGTTCTTCAAGATTCTTCATTGGGGTAAGTTCATCTAACCCTATCCTTCATTTATGATTCATAATCCACCTTAGAAACTCCCTAATTCATGCTAGAGTCTTCCAATAACATAAGGATTAAAGAGAGTTTTTGGGGTTTCTTTCTTGAATGAATTTTTTATTATCAAACCTTGAATTGTTGATGGAATAAGCTTATTTTAGTATGGAATTGATGGGTAATAGCTTTATAAACATGATTCCTTCATTATTAGTAACCAATTTATGAATTTCAGGGTTCATACCCAAAATTGAGGGTTTCACTTTAAATACGTTTCTGGATTAATATTGAGTTATTTTAGAAATTGATTAGTGGGTTTTGATCACTTAGACTTGAATTGCATATTTCACTTTTGAATTTCTCGATTTGCCCTTATAGGCCCGTTTCCCCAAATCTCATAGGCTTAAGTGGACCAAATTGAAAGCCTAGCAATATGGGTACCGTTCTTCATGATTTCTAATCTAGATTACGTTATAAATAGACCTTGTGTATTTGGAGGCATTGAGGAAGGGCAAGGTGCTCCCGTGATTTGTTTAGGATTTAAATCGTCAAGACCTCGTAGGTTATGGCTTACCTTTTGGTTAGACTTCGGTTAGTGACTCGTATGTAGTACTAGGGAATTGTTGGAGAC